>NC_091752.1:38736665-39036665 GCF_043380555.1 Nothobranchius furzeri
TTCTGAAAATTTGAACGTTTTTCATGTATTTGTGAGATATAAATATAATAGACTATTGTAGTTTTATTCTTTTAATTTTTTAACACTGTGAAAAATCATAATATACCAATTCTGTCACATAAAATATAATAACTGCCTTGGAATTTCTCAGAACTTTCCTGGAATTTCCCCTCCACCCTTGCCTTTGTTTGTATAATCTATCATTCACATAAGCTCTCATACATAATGTTGTAGAATACTGATGAGAGTTACATCGTACCCAAAAATCCTTATTTGCTAAATGTCAAAATATGTGTTTTAATATTTTCTCAAATGAAATCTCACTACTGAGTCGGATTGTGAACTAGCTTTTTAAACTGTGAGCTTTTATTGAGCAACGTGGGCTTTGTGTTGGTTGGAAACGTTGCTCAAACGCTAAATCACCACATGAGCACATTCCCCCGTGTCATGAGTCAGAAAAAAGGTCCCCTGAGACTTCCCGCAGCAGTCAAATGCATCCATGCAGTGAGACGGCGTTTGTGTGTCTCGTCCACATCTGCACTCTGCAAGTGAGTCCAGAGTCTCTGTTTGCCCACAGAGATCCAGCTTTAAGGCCTCTGCTTCCACTTTGATGGGGAGTTAATTGTTCTGGCTGGGAGCATTTGAGTGCAATTATTAAAGAATGAGAGAGGCAGAGTAAATGCTTGGATGTTTGGGTGTGCATCGGTGTGTGAGTGTCAGGCCAGACCAGTGTAAGCATGTGGAGTTCATTAGACTGGTAATAACAGCCTGAGAGGAAGAGGGCAAATCAGAGGGATGGGACTGGGATAGTGAAATAAAAAGAGGAAAATGTGGGAAAGGAAAAAGTCTGACCGAGGGCAGTGTGACAGAGAGGGGGGAGAGAAAGTTCAAGCCATTTGCTAAAAGACAAGAAAAGCCCATTGGAACTCTTCCTGCCTCATAATCTCACAAATTTCATAATTTTATTTTGATGGGGGGTTTCACAATCTTTAACCTGAAACAAAATTCCCAGCTGCTCTTTTGCACCAACTTCAACCTAATTAAAAGTTCTTTAAACTAATTAATTTTAGCAGTGACACACACACACACACACACACACACACACACACATTCTCGTCTAGCATTTGTTGTGAGGAACTTCCAATCATTTTAGTGACTAGACTGTGCCTAACCCTAACTTTGACCATAACCAGCCTATTACCAACCCTAACCTTAACTAAAACCTAATTCACACCACACCTCTAAACCTAACCAGTAGAGCTCCAGAACATTGTACCACTGTGAGGACCAGCAACATGTCCTCACTTTGGTACCCATGTCCTCAGTTTGCAGGTAAAACGCTTGTCATTGGTCCTTGCTCTAATGTACACACACACACACACACACACACACACACACACACACACACACACACACACACACACACACACACACACACACACACACACCAGATTAATAGACTGAACTCACTAAACTAGATTTTAATCCCAGCAGCAAAATTGTAGATGGTGGAGGGGAAATCCAGTTCGCTCTGCCGTTGTTGAAGGGGAAATATCAGACTTTTTTTTTTACTGGACAAGTTTCGGAGTCGTCTGGTCTGAGTTTGGCCAGTCCGACGGACCAGAATCACTGAAGATGCAGCTGTTATCCTTCCAGTAACTTCAAATGTGGAGTTGTGCACACGCACCTTTCAAATTGCATCAAGGCAGTGACTTGATGCAATTTGCTGGGTTCCTAGGAAACTTTTTACTGATTGGCTTAATGAACTGACCTGCATTGGAATGTTTATTGTGTGAAGCGCCTTGAGACGACTTCTTCCGGGGCATACTACTGCCCTTTGCTGTTTCTTTCAGGTCACAGTAGAAGTGCTTGTATGTCCTGAAACAGCTACTGTATTCTAAGATGGCGCATGACAATGGAGCACCAACAGTTTATGCATTTAAAAATATAAAATTTCAAGCTGAGAGAATTATTTAGAATTGATGTTGGTGAGACATATCAATAAAAAAGTACAAGTTTGTGAACAGGACACACAGAATTTGATAGTAAACAGGTAAAAATATCACACACACTGAGGCTTTAGAGTAGAGGCCCTACACAAATATTCAATGAGTTGTTCCCATGCCAACAATCCTCCACATTCAGGGTTCACAAATGCAGTCAAACCAGAAAGGAACGTAAACCAGAAGTGTAGACTCGAGTCACATGACTCAGACTCGAGTCAGACTTAAGTCATTATTTTAATGAATTCTTACTTGACTTGATAAAATCTATAAAGACTTATGACTTGACTCAGACTTGAACTTCAATGATTTGCAACTTAAATCGACTTGCATCTGTTGACTTGATCATGACTTGATCATGACTTGATCATGACTTGAGCATATTAAGAAGCTTTAAGGTTAAGAAGCTTTGTTTCTGGAATTCATTTATTATCATCGTCATTAAATTGAAGTTGGACAAATAACTTGTTTATGACTTGAAAACTCAAAGTCAAGGAGTTGGACTTGGTTGTCTTTGACTTGGACTTTACTTGTGACTTGCAAAGCAGTGACTTGGTCACACTTCTGACATGAACAAACAATAAAAACAAGTCAAGTCTAGATTCAATCCCCCCCCCCCCCCCCCCCCCCCCCCAAAAAAAATAAAACAGAAGCTGACTCGGCTCTCCATGTGTTGGGGAGACTAAAATTAATCAGCGGGATCAAAACAGGCTTTTTTTTCTTTCTTAAATCAGTAAAAATGTGTTGAGTGACAAATTCTCAGTAACCTGGATAACTCTAGAGAGTAGACAAAGGATCTGCAGCACAGGTGAAAGCCTATTGGCTGCTTGATATAAAATATAAAACACATCAGTTTATGCTCATGAAACCATTTTCCGATGAACAAACTAAACAAAACGACACATTAATACCACTTTTCCTGTCAAAAATGTCGGTGTAATCTTGACAATAACACTCCTCCCCAAGAGAAATTATGATTTGTTGCCATCTTAATACACTAACTGCAGCAGAGTGAACATGTTTTACTGAGAATTTATAGAACTGTCACAGTTTGAAATGCATGAAAAAGTTGCGACAGTTACTCAAGTCTTCTTTAAAGATTACTTTCATGTTGTGTTGGCTTTGAAAGATGGCACTCTCACTTCTGTGGCGATGATGCCTCTGGCTATTGGTACAAGAATACGCACACACGCATGCTCATGTTGATACACTCACACACACACTCTCTCTAGCCCTAGAGCACTTCCTCTTGCTGCCAGAATGCAGCAGCGATGCCCAGGAGCACAGGAGTGAAAAACGCTGAGAATAAATAACAAGAAAGGAGAAAGGAGTCTTTAATTCCGTCTAATTCTGGGATACTCCCCTTCACATCTGCTGCTGAAATTGGAGTGTGTGTTTATAAGTGTGTGTGTGTGTGTGTGTGTGTGTGTGTGTGTGTGTGTGTGTGTGTGTGTGTGTGTGTGTGTGTGTGTGTGTGTGTGTGTGTGTGTAAGTGCATGCGTGCGTGTGTGTGTGCGTGTGTGTGTGAAGGTATATAGCATGTCATAGCTAGGATTGTGAGTTGCCACAGCCTTCAGAGGCTGCTTGAACCAAAAAGCAGTTCATTAAACTGAAATGATAAAAAACGCAGTCATAGCCAAAGGTTTTGATAATGAAACAAACTATTGTCACAAAGTTTGCTCCTTTAGGTTTTATGATGACAGATGGCAAAAACTCCATAACATTCCAATAACTGATCAATTGATTTGCAATTGATTGGAGAAAAACATCTGCCATGAAAACGAACTAAAGTACCAAAGATAATCCAGCTAATTTCAGAATTACCTGCTAAAGTGGCTTCACCCATGGCATCAGGCCACCACACATTCAGAACCTGCTCTAGAATGGCAGCATGAGGTGTGAGAACATCTACACGGACAGTGGGAAGAACTCTTGGAGAATGGTCTGGTGCCAAGCAAGGCAGCAAAGCAGCCACTTCAGGAAAGCACCTCAGAGATAGGACTGAGGCTGTAGCCTGGCCTAACAGACTCCTGCTCTGTTTAATTCTGCACAGAGAAAGAGTCTGGGAACTCTCCTATTCATATAACCCCACCCCCTGAGAATTCTAACCAAGCCAATCAGCGCTGAGTATCGTATGTCACACACCACAACGCCGAGTTTGTCATAAACATGGCGACTGAAGTAGAGTTCGCTGCGGCTCTTTCCTATGTCCTAAATGATTTTAACATGTCTTTAAAACCACAACAAGTAGAGGCGCTAAAAGCTTTTCTTCTAAACAAAGATGTTTGCGCTGTCGTCTGTCTCCATTTTTACTACAGCTAATAAACTACAGCGTCGCGGACGTCACACACAGCGACACTCTCAGCGATGGCTGAGCTCTCAGAGATTTCCAAATAAAACTAACTCCACACAGAATGACTCCTTAACAACACATTACTCTACAATTTATCAGATTCATTTTTTTTTTCTAACAGGAACCTCTCCTCTGTCCCTACCACGTTTATAACCTCTGCAACTTGTTTGGTTCTTTTGCGCTTCGGCAACCAGTGTTTCGATCTTGCTATCAATAAAGTTTTCTTATTTTTTGGGGCGGAAAAAACAGGAAATTCCCTCACATGGTGAGAACTAGCGTGACCAAGTACAGTTACTTGAGGACATTTCTGTATCTAAATGACGGTGAACAGGCACGAGCACCTGTGTACGCACAGGTGGGATTTATCATCAGACGATTGCGGAGGAACGTGCGTAGGAGAGGCCAACGCACGTTTCATAAATCAGTCTTTTGACTGTTGGTACACACATACTAAATTATGGTCGTAAGATAAAATATAGGAACGTTTGATAAACAAGGCCTCTGGAGAGTGAAGACATCGGGGCACTCGGGGCAGTAAGCCCCAAACTGGAGGAGTGTCAAAAACAGATCCCAGGAAAAAACATCAAACATCTCAGTCCAGAAAAGTAAAGTTCTAGGAACTGCTGAGATACTGCGCAGAACCCTCAAGCTCTCAGGCCTCTGGTAGAAGACCCGAGCTTGGAAGGATGAGGCCACCCGCAGAGGGTGGAATGGGAATTTATATACTTCTAAGCCAAGTGAGTGGACCCACTCACAACCATGACTAAACAATGACACAAGGCTAAAGTCAGAGCTAGATGGCTCTGGAACAAAATATCAAGTGTCCAGGGAGCTCCCCAGACCTTAACTGCATCAATCACCAACACGCAGGTGGGCTGTATAATGGTGCACTTCATAGAATGGTTGTCTTGGAGCAGGAAGGTTACAGGTTGAAATACCAGCTCAGGCCTCTCTGCACAATTTACATGTTTGTGTGGGTTTCCTCAAACAAACCAGAAAAAACATGTTGGGTAGCTGCATCTGATAAACAAATAAACACTAATTCTGACTAACTACATGTAATATCACAAAGAATGAGCTGTTATCAGTCAGGATTTGGACAAGAAGAGGACAGACACCATGTCAGGTCAAATGGCAGCTGTTTTAGAAGAAGAAAGACCAAAATTATTGATACTGAATCACTGCATAAGCTTCACGTAACTGTCAATAAACATGTGTGAAACATCTGCAACAAATTATACTTCCATAAAGTATTTCAAACCTCTGACAATAAGCTTTAAAAACAGTGTATCAGTTAACTTTGAGAAATGTCTCTTCTCTAACTCTTTGAATGACATGGCCTACATGAGCAGGTAAGCAGCTTTCCATTAAAATCTAATGTTATCCTTCAATCAGATAAATGTTCATTTCTCTAATCTCTATGATAAAAAAAATTGTTTCCTATTTAGTCTAAAAATGCATTGAGAAAGCCAATGAATGATCCTGGAAGCAGGTTAAAAAGAAAAAAAATTTAACCAGTAAACCGCTCTGATGACCTGCAAGAACAAGTGTGAAGCTGTGAAGCAGTAATCCACGTGTTTCTGATATACTTTCACCATACAAAGGTTCAGGAAAACACAAAAAAATCACATGTCTTAAAAATTGCTTGCAGTCAACAGGGAAAAGAAGTGATTTACAAAAGACAAGACGGGGCCCTGCTGCACAGATGTATACCCTGCTGAGAAGCTGGCCCTTTCCATCAATAAGAGCACACATTTGATGGAAGGGGAGGAAGTGGGTGTGCCGTCAAGCCCTGGCAGAAGTGACAGCTCCTTACAACAAGAAATTTGTACGAGGTTACTGCTTAAACAGGGAATTGTCATTCAAACATAATGAGAGGATGTAGAAAATGTGAGCGGGTAGCAAAAATGTAGCGTTTCCAGTGTGGAGACGTAGGGATGATGGCAGAAAAGAAAATGTGTTTGAGAATTAGAGGCTAAAATGTTTTATTCTGTCAAAAAAAAAAGCAGCTAACATTTACTACTTCCGTCTAATCTTTTACTACTTTTACTATATTTATCTAATATTTTACTCCTTGTTCTACTTATAGTTGCTAACTTTTAGGGTTGTGTGACGACCCATGGTCCACTGAAGACTACAGGTGATCCCGTAACAACATTTGGAGTTTTTGCTTTGTTTATTACACAGAAATGTACCGATTAAACCAGGAATGCTGTTGTAACTGAAGCCATAAGGAATGCTTCCATATGTTCTCTCACATTGACCCCTAAGGTGTGCAGAGCTCTACATTTTGAGGTGATCTGCTGATCTTTAAATGACTTTCCTGCACACATGTCCCACTGTTGGAATGGTGATACAGTTGCTGCACCACTTTGGTGAACCCAGCAGTAGTAAGATTCATTTGTAGCATCAGCTGATATATTTATATACATGGTGCAACTGTTACAACATTTTCAGATGATGCTGTAAAAATAGGGTAGATTGTGACCTACTTCATTCATCCCTACAGGGAAGTTAATGTTGCAGAGGCAATTTACATAAGCAGAAAGAAAATGCACACAATAAGTAAAGATAACGGGATAAAATATTTCATAGAAACCCTCTTTTATTATGTAAATGAGCAGTTTGAAGCTAAACACAGCAGATGAGCCAAGTAACCGTTCAGTTTAGTCAAATATATGAAATGCATGAGTGTAAATTATAGTTTATTCAGATCAAAGATATAAGGTTTAATTTTCAGACCTGTTTGGTGATTACTGCATACAGCCTGGTGAGGTTCCTTGACATTGAGAAATACTATTAGTTTTAACCCTGCTTCAACACACCTGATTTCAATCAGCAGGTGATTAACAGGCTTCTGCAAAGTTAGATGAGCTGTCGCACAGGTGATTCAACCACTGAATCTAGTGCGTTGGAGCAGAAAAACCACTAAAACGTGCTGGATACTGGCCCTCGAGGACCAGGATTGGGCACCCCGGTTTAGATCAACGTGTTGTTCACAAAAGTACATTTTTGCACCTAAATTCTAATTTTAGTTTGTAGAATATGTTTTAGATTTTGGTGACCTGGGGCCTTTAAAATCTTACTAAAACTCAGTAAAAAAAAAAATAAATAAAATTCACATACCCAAACATTGCGTACGCATACTTAGAAATGTGTTCAGTTGTTTTTTTGATCATATCCCATCTCATCCACAACTACTTTCTGCCATAAATGATAAGGACCTGATGATTATTCTGCATAAAAATAAACTGACCAATTGAAGGCAACAGACTAGCAACTGCTGACTGTTTTGGGCACTATGGTCTACATGTCTGAAAACATGGCTTAAGGCCACCATTTTGCCATCTCACCAGCTGTGCAGCCAGTTTCACTGTCTCCAAACTTTGCTAATGCCCAAGTTGCATTTCCTGCCAAGTTTTTCTTTAAAAATATCAAAGTTCACACAGAAAATTACTTACATAATGTTTAGACCCCGTGTGTGTGGAAGCAAGAAATATCAATAAGATCACTGATCTTCTGTCTGGTTCCATCAGCCCACATCTACCTCTAGTCCTACTATCTTCACATATTGTTTTGAAGTTCATTTGAAGTAATTTTAAGACATGATTTCAGAATCTGCTTCATTCCTGTACTCATTGACCAAAATAATTCCAACAATTGGATGAGTTTAAATCAGTGGCAACACAATCAGTCATTCACCCATTCACTCATCCACACACTGGTGGGGATGAGCTACGATGTAGCCATGGGGCACACTGACAGAGGTGAGGCCTGTCGAACACTGGCGCCTTCAGTCCCTCCAACCACCACCAGCAGACAAGGCAGGTTAAGTCTGTTGCCCGAGGACACAACAGCATTCTCTGGTGGGAGCCAAGATCGAACCTGAAACCCTGTCACGACTGTGGGGAGTTTCCTGACCCAAGACATGCAGAATAGAGCGAGGAGACATAGGAGAAAAAAGCAAATGTTTATTAAAGGGGTAACTGAGGGTGCACCGCCAGACGTGGCAGTAATGCTGAACACAGCTCAGACGGGGTCTGCAGAGATAGACACTGGTGAGGGGTTTGGCAGAGAGAAACAGAACTTAATACTCAGTCTCTGTGGACCTTACTGTGGAATGACAAGCCTGGGGATTTTGGAAGGGCAGGCAGGACTGGGGTGAGCAGCGTCAGAGGTTATCCAAAATCCAAGGGGAAGCGGAGCATTTGGGGTATCCGTAATCAAATGGGGGGTGAGCGGTATGAGAGTGGGTCGGTCCAGGCATGGAAGGAGATCAGGCTCAGATGTGTGGCCAGGTTATTGCAGAGGTGGTCTGAGGCGAGGGATCCTGGCGAGGATAAGGCAAAGTAATTTCAACAGCAAAGCAAGTGAGCACAAGACAGGGACAAAGACTATAGTTAACTCTAGTTGGCGAGAGCTACCCAAAGTGAGTAATCATCCAGCAAAGTGAAGTGATCTCTCAGCTCCTTATAAACGCTGGACCGGTTGATTAGCAATAGCCTGCAGCTGGCCGCTCTCCGGAACTGCCCACTTGCAGAGACTTGAAGCAGAATGAACAGAATGGTGCTGACTCACCCCAGATCCTGACACCTTCCAATTACTGGACAACCTGCTCTACCTCCTGAGCTACTGCTGTCCCAGAACACATCAAACTCGGTTTCATCTCCTTTCTTTAAAAATGCCAAAACAAAACTGATCTGATGTTTAGTTTTTGAGATATTTTAGTTTTATTTGGAACAACTTGTGCACTCGAGCACTGTGTCAGAGGCAACTGTGGAAAGAGGTTAAATCCTTGGTGGAAACAGCTCCTTCATCACGTTACAATAATTAGGAATTTTCCCTGTAAAGAGGATCTGCTGTCCTGAGAGCACGTACCTGTGTGCGTGTGTCTTTACCCAATGCTTGCTTTTCTTAAATGAAGATCTTTATAAAGGTTTTGTCACCGTAACTACAATATATATAAACAGAAAAAATACATTACTGACACAACTTAGCAATTAGCCTAGCATGTATATGCTCATACTGCTTACATTTTATCAACTAAGTAACTTTAACACACACACAAACATTCCTTAAACGATACTTACAAAGACAAATGTTCTTCGTGGCACAAACGAATAAAGCAAAATCAGTGTGTTCATGATCTATTTATTGTCCCGTTTCTGCCTAAATGTAAGATGTAAACACTACGGCAGCGGAGGGAAGTGAACTCTGCTAGTTATAGGTCTGAGTTGAGCAGAGGTGTGACCAAGTCACTTCCATGCAAGTAAGTCACAAGTCCTTCCGGTCAAGTCTCGAGTCAAGTCCAAGTCAAAGACAACAAAGTCCAAGTTGAGTCTGAAGTCAATGAAGTGGAAGTCCAGGTCAAGTCCAAGTCCTTAGCTTTGAATTTTCAAGTCATATTCAAGTTATCTGTCCAATTTCAATTGAATGACAATGATAATAAATACATTTCAGATTCTTAAAGCTTTATTTGTTTGCTAAAACTGTTGCAAGTCCGAGCAATCGGTCAAGGCTTAGAAACAGTGGTCAGAGACAAGGGTCACACAAGGGTCAAGAGGACAATAGTTCAGGACTTGCTGGTGAGGACAGAACTAGACAAAGGGTCAAAAGACAACCTGTCCTCTCTGGATCCACCCATGGACACACCCCTGGGCCCGCCCCTAACTCCACCTCTGGCGGGAAAAGAAGGACTGGCATGCAGTGAGGAAGGTCTAACTGGACCCAGAAGCTCTCAGGAATGCTGGAGGAAGATCTACAATTTGCTACCAACATGAAGATTTATGACCTGTGCTCTCATTCCAGGAGTGCAGAATGTAACTTTTGTGCCCTCATGTGAATACTGCATGTATTGAAAATGATACCAAATGTCTTATGTAGAGCTAAAAAAGTGTATCTGGTAAATGACCCCTTGACCTAAACTGTCAGGAGAGAATGACTTGTGACTCTTACATTGTTTAGAGCAGTCTCAGAAGTGATATAAAAGGATGCAGCTCAGATCGAGCGGGGCTTCGTTCTTGGGGAGATTCTGAGAAGACAGGAGCTGGTGTAAACTAACTCTTATTTAATCATTTTGAACTAATTCCTCCGTGGGGGATAGCAGTTGTTTTTTATTTACCCATTTTTGTATTTTTGATTTTGTAATAAACTTTTTTGAAAAAGAAACATAATCCTGATTCTTTCAGGTTTTCTCTAAAGCTTCACGTTTGGGGCCCTGGCCATAATTGCACAGAGGTAAGCATGTCGAAGATCGGTCTCTGAATTATCAGGACTTACTTTACAGTTTATAACAGAATAATATAAAGAAACCTTAAGATAAGGGAAGTTTTAACTTCCCCCTCCTTGCGAGTAACGAGTTGTCTTAAGGGCGATAAAAGCAAAATATTCGAGGTTATTTTGGCTCTGATTGCAGGTTGAAAAAGTCTCTAATCAGCTGGAAGGTTGGATTAATAAATAAATTGATAAACTTATGATAGCCTGATCAACTAGCATAAATCATTTTATAGTTACCAACCTCCCACATAAGCTGTTAGAGGCGCAATTAATTCCGGGTAATCCAAACAATTGCTGAGAGGCTTGGCTTGCCTCCAGACTTCTCTCTAGTATCTTAACCAAAAGGTAACAAGTTTAAAAGAAGTGTAGTACTCTGGGGCTGGCTATTCGTGCAAGTCATTTCACCTTTAAAATAAAAGACAAGATTCTAATTAGGTAGTCCAAACCCGGATCTAGTACAATTATACTCGTCGATACACCCCCGAACCCTGATGGATGCACCGTCTCATAAGTTCTAACGGAACTGGGTTTTAAAGGAACCGGTAAATGGGACGGGCACGCGACATGGCGCCTGCAACGTGGGGCTAATCGGCGAAGGTTCAAATATTAGATACCGGACTATTCGACGTAGAACTATGTCTTTTAGGCTGATAAAAGCTTACGCACTATGGACCTGATACGCTTATAACCTTGGAGCGAAAACCGCACCAATTTCTTCAAAAGGAAAGAAATTTGGGAGAACGGACGATTAACTCAAAGAGGTATAAAGAAATCACGGCTTTCCGACGTAAGAAAAGCCAAGGATAAAAGCTAGGCAAAAAACAAAAAGGAATAAAGAGTAAGAATAAAGAATAAGACGTGAAAACGAATAAAAATAAAACAAATAATAAAAAAGAGAAACTTTCAACCAGCCATGGCAGATAGATCTTTAACGGTGAAACCGGAAAATGTTCTCCTTAATGTGAGATTTGTCACCGGAGAAATAGCGACATTTCAAGGTGAACCACAAAGCGTTTTAGCAGTATCCTGTAACCGGAGCTTTCAGAACAAGGCCGAAACGGCTCAAGCCGCAGCGGAGCGCTGTCCGAATGCTGAAACTCAAGTAAAGAATAATCATGTATTTCCGTTAGTGGGTGATTTGGTGATTCTAGCAGAACAACAAAATGATCCTGTTTTTAATCAGATAGCGTGGTGTTGTTGGGAAAATCCAGCGAAACTCCCCACGGGCGAGCAGTATGAGATCCTTCTGGGATTGCTTGAGCAAATACCAACTGGACCGGAACCTTTAGTTCTCACTCCATTTGGAGTCGGGCAGTACCGATGTGATCAGGGAGCGATGTACTCTGCTATGGCGGAGTTCGTGGTTCAACGGGCTAATAGTAGAACAATTTACTTCTTATCTAGAAGCAAAAATGAGACAATTCAAATGAGACAGGCGTTATGTAACCGACTGGGGATCACGGAGCTCCAAGCGGAAATGTACCGGAGACGAGCTGCAGTTGAAATGTCGGCCTCCTGGGATGAAGTCCAATCGGTTCCGACCGCGCCCCCTTTGTATCCAGCGCTCCGCGGGGAATTCCCTGTGAGCCCCGGTTCCGAGAGCGGATTTCCTCCACCCCCACCGAACCCGCCTGACGCGGTTCGGCCGGCGCAGTGGAACCCGTTTCTACATGTACAAACCCCTTCTCAGGTGCCCATGAGAGGAGCGGAGAGACCGCCCACTGAACAGCATGTTGCTGCGTGGGACAAAGACGAGACTCAGAGACGGTCAGGGGCTGAAAGGACTCCAAACCCAATTCCTTTTCCCCCGTTAGAACCGCATAGTCCCGCGGCTCCTCCGAATCATGTTATGATAGGTCAAGAACCGGTGATAATTTTATCAGGCGAGAAAATAGATGCGGAGATCCGAGAAGAAGATGTGTTGATCTTTCTGAAAGATCCACAAAGTTCTGCCAGTACTACGTCCTCCTTAAGTTCTCTGAGGAGACTTTTAGGGGCAGAAAGCAGAAGTTCTATGATTCCGCTGGTAGATCGTAATTACGAAGCTGGAGAAATTACTACTCTCTTAGACAAGCAATTAGGGAATCTGGAAGGTCGTGTCAGCGCTATTTCCATAATTAACGTAGACCCTCATAATCCCGACATCTCTTTTCACCAAGCTTGGGAGCGGGTGGTGTCAGAAGCCTTGGATTTAGGAGCGCGACGGCTAGTGTTTAAGCTTAATAACAAACCCCAGGTGTGTCGGATAACTGAAGCATATGGCGCAGGTTTAGTGATTTATTCCGAAGCCTCTAGCAGGCTAGGAGACATCCCGGTCGTAATTTTAGTGGATAAGTCAGCCTTGCCGCGAGTAGAGAAGAAAGTCAAACATTGGTTTGAGGCCAGAGACAGAAGCAGCGAGAGTGAGGCTGAATCGGAGGAAGAACAGGGTTCCCAACTGGTGGTGCGTGGCACACCCAAAGGGACGCTCAGGTCAGAATGCGAATCCCAACAAAAATGCAGCACTCGGATCCCTGGAGGCAAAACACCTGAAAAAGTGAGTTGGTTATCCCCAGTTACAGCCCATGAGCAAGGTGAGAACAGAGAAAATGTAGAGCAACAACCCCAGAGAGCAGAAAAAGGAGATGAGACAAATCCTATGGTTTATGGCATTAGAGGACTAAATAAGAAAAGCCGTCCAGTACAGATGAAATATTATGACCCTCAGGCACCTCCTAACATAGGCCCAGTTAGACCAGTTCCAGAACCAGGACGAGGCCAGTTTGCAATTAATACAGAGGGAGACCAGAATTATGCAGGAGAAGTAGCAGAAAATCCTTTTCCAGACTGGTACCCTGTAGATGGCTTCACGGCTTCAGCAATTCAAGCAGCAAAAAGTAGGGAAGAAGTCATGTTGCAACCAGGATGGGGGCAACCTTTTAAGCATGCTTATTTAGGCCAAGGATATGATTTTTATCGCGGTGGATGTATGGCTAGAGATTCGGCAGTGAAAACTCACTGCTACTCGCCGTGCAGCCCCTCCCAACCTTTGGATGTAAACCGAAGCACTCCGCAGGGAGGACAGCTTAATCCAATGCCTAAAGAGAGAATCCTAGAACAGGAATATTCCCCATATTGGCAAACTGCTCAGGAACAGTCAAGAGTAAGCTTAGGACATTTTGATCATACCATTCTGCCACAAAGAGCATCGGGTGAGACAGACGCTGGGTATGTACAGCGGCTTCAGGATCGAGGTATGACGATTGAACAACTTTCAAGTCCAGAAATTTCTCAGGTTATAGCATTAAAGAACGATCTGCGTTTAACCCCAGGAGCCTCGTTGATGTCCCTGGCGGAGAGTTCTCCCAGAGGGATTGGTGAGGATTCTGGGGAACGACGGAGGAAAGCTTTAAGCTCTGAAATCAGTACAGGAAAAGTTACATTAGCTGGGTGTTTGGGAACAATCGCAGGGCTTTCCCAAGTACAGCAGGAAAAACTTTTAGCTGATCTGCCCGGGGGATTAATGATGGCTGCGATGTGGCCTAATCTCTCCCCTGCAGAAAAAATCAGACAAGCGCAGGCGTGGGATCGCACAAGGGAATTTAAGCAGTCAAAAAACGAATTAGGACGGCAGGCCGGAAACAGATTGAAAGGTCAGATACCATCCCCTCTGCCCCCTCCACACCAACAGCAAGGGAGCCAATCAGTGAGTTCTCAACCGAGGCAACTCCCACCCAGAACAGAACCGAATCAGAACCAGAGAACCAGGGGCCAAATGGACCCAAATGCAAGGCCGTTTTTCATGGGACCCCCCGGCTGCCCTGTGGCTCGACCCAGGAGAGCGAATCCGGAGGAGTGGGCCCGGATGACCAGAGAACAGAAGGAGAAATTGATCCAATCAATCAAAGATTGGGACGCGAAATACCACAATCAGAGAAGACCGCCACCACAAAAGTAGAAATAATTGAGGCGCTCTCATCTCATACGCATTGGGATGGGGAGTGGCTTAAAGTAAAATACGAAAATACAAAATACATTTTAGATACCGGGGCATTAATATCAGTAAAGCGTGAAAATAATCCGATGGAACAAATAGGATACAAGAATGTGATACTCGCAGACGGCTCTGTACGTAACATGGCAGTTCATAAAGACGAACAGGGAATTCTTTACATAAAAGGTGCAGAAAACTTAATTAGTTTAAAGGATTTAGTTAAAATAACAAAAGACCCAGCACTGAATGTGAGTTATTTAGGTGAATTAGATATGGATAGTCTCATTAAAGAACAACTGGAGAAGACTAGTTTGGACCCGCACAAACTCAGAGAAATAATCCAAAAAGGTAATTGGGCTACACACAAAAATGATTGTGGCAGAGTAAAAGAACAATGCATTATTAAAGGAGCGATGCCTGCCAGGGAAAAGCAGTATCCCATCAGAGAAGGAAGAGATGAGATCAGATGTACTCTCGCTGAGCTTAAAGAAAAAGGGATAATCGAAGAGAAAGATACATTATCCACCTGTCTTCCCATTCAAGCTGTTCCTAAACCTGATGGCACCTACAGACTGGTACACAATTTAAAAGGTTTAAATAGAGTGACTCCGCACGACGTGCGTAAAACTTTTGACCCATACATGCAGCTCCGAACCATGCCTATTAAAAAATATAAAACATGCATCAATTTGGCTAACGGTTTTTGGTCTGTACCTTTAGCGCAAGAAAGTCGAGCTAAAACTGGATTTACATTTGAAGGGAAACATTATGAATGGTGCGTTTTACCGATGGGATGGGTAAACGCGGCGAATAAATTTCAAGGTGTCGTACAGTCATATCTGGAAGGTTTACCTGTCGTTCAATATATTGATGACATATTTTTCACGCATGATTGTGAAAGTGAACACCTGAAAACTTTGGACCAGGTGATCAGAGCAAGATAATACCGCTGAAACGTGTCACAGGAAATACGGTCAGCATGGCCTTATCTCTACACCTGCCCCTCACGTGTGAGTCACTCCGTTCGGATGGAGGACCTGAATTTAAGAATGACAAAGTTTCTTGTCTGCTTGAATCAAGGGGGATAAGACACATTTTTTCTATCCCATACGAGTCCCACACTAACGGAATAGCAGAAAGAGCAGTTAGGACGATAAAAAATCACATCCTGACTAACCTGAGTTCCCGATGGGATACACCGGAGGGAGTTTCAGAACTAAATGTGATCCTTAATAGGACAAAGCTGAAAAGAACTGAGAAGAAAACTAACCCGGAACACGTCTCTGTGTTACAGAAAGGTGAAAGAATTTGGGTCAAAAGAGGACCGGTTCGAAAAGGAGATTGCATTAAGCATAACGTAAGTGGTCCCTTCATAATAAAAGACGTAACTGGGAACGTGGTTTTAACTGACACTGGTTTGCGCGTTCACCCTCATCAAGTTATAAAATAACTCTGAAAAATAAAAGTAATTAATTGAAAAAATAAATAAATAAATACATAAATTTTTTTTTTTTTTTTTTTATTAATTACTTGATTAAAGGTCATGGCTGGGCCAAAATCTAGTGAAGAAATGACTTGTAAGATCCCAGGCACTACGGGCCTAATTTTGCTAACGAAGGGGGATTGTGTTAAAGATTGTAAAGTGGCTATGTTTCCGGGCTTCATAGAATCTGCAAATGCGTATCGTTACGCGCAATGGGGAGGCTTGAGGCCAGGAACATGCGTGATATGCAAATCTCTGTGCACCCTAATTAAATGGTCGGGGCTCCGGGAGCAGAAGCCCACTCACCTGGAGAGAGGAACAGACTTGCATACAGGTGCGGTGGAGCTGTCTGCTCCCATTAAAATATGTTTTTGCGGAACCTGCTTGAGGAATAATCCAGGCATCATCTCCTGGCAGGTCTGTGAATGCACCCACAGAGGTGAAATCAAAGATGGGTGCTGTTTCACGAAGAATGGTGTTTTGACTACCTGCTTACCGACAAGCCAGCCAAGTATGTTTTTTGTAGGAGAGCTGCTCAGGAATCCTAGCCTGGTGAAGCCGGTTAGAGATCTATGGGTGGAAGCTTATCCATTTGTGTTCAAGCTCAAGACCAGAGAAAAAGGACTGGAAGAGCTTCAGGCTCGGTCCAAATTTGAGTCTATTAAGAGCTTGATATTAGGACAGCAATTTGGTACGCTGGCTGATGCATGGGAAACAGGTACACAGATTGGGGTAACTCAAGAGTATAAAGACGACAGATGGGGAACTTATCTGTCAGGGACTCTGGACTGGCATACAGGATTGTCTGTTCAGGAGCCCCCAGGGATGCGTAAGCGTGTTACATCATACCTGGTTGAGCTGAAGAGTCTGGGACCAGGGGCGGAGCGTAAGTTCATGCCTTATCAGTTAACTTTGATAGAGGTAATAGACCTGTCGGGTCGCGTTTGCAGCTCGGCTGTTAAAATAGTGACCACCCGGAGAGGAGAGGCATATTGGCCTAAGATTTATGGGACTGCTCACACTAGAATGTCTCGTAGAAGGCTGGTCTCCGATCTGACTCTACCTAACTAGAGCAGGGCGCTCTCATTTCTGCTGATTTTTATGCTTCTGTTTTACAGATGTTGTCTACTCAGAAGCATAAGAGGGAAACCAGCAGAAAACGAAAAGTGGTCAGGTATGCAACTCCGGCGGGAGTTGACCCCAAAGTTAAAAAGAAAAATGTAAATATTCCGAAAGGAAAGGATTGGATAATAAAATGGATTAAATGGGCCTTTTTTATCCTTTTCGAATTTAGCCTTATAGGATTAAGTATAGCGATTGCATATGGGGTACATGTATATCTCCGAACGTATCATGTGTCCTCGGTGACATATAACATAACTCACGGAGGACCGCAACAATTAATAGGGAATTGGAATGTATCCAAAATTAAGCTGTTATGGCCCAAAGAAGATTTTAATGAGAATATAACCACCTGCATGATAGCAACACAGATTGGATTCAAGATTTGTAGTGTAACAGGGAACAAAACTGGCTGCCTGCGCTTGCCCTGTGGAGAAAATGGATTTGACCGGATCATGGCTACACCCTCCGTGACATCATTTTCTGCAGCAGAGCAGGAGGAGAAGAATGACACGGAGTGTGGTGAGACCGGCCCATGGGCGGAGTATATGGCAGTCTTGATGGATCACACAGGATCCACAGAGCTTGATCGATCTTGTCAGATAATATTAAGGAAAAAGAAAATCTTAAATCAAACTTCAGGTGAAGTAGAGTTGTGGGTTTACAAATATTGCCTTAGAAATAATTTAGAATGGGGACACAACTTCACCACTTTCAAAGTGATAAAGATAGAAAGATGGTGGCCTCGTAGAATCAAATTTGGGTGTTTTCAGACCAAAGACAGTAGTTTAAGTTCCTGGCAAACAGGAAATATTACGCTTTGGTATAATAATCGGTATGATTTTGGCCTGTAAAAACAACAAGTGGCAGTTGACAGGAAGAAAGCTGTTAGGAGAAAGGAAAAAGGACCTGGTAGATCCAGATAAGATGGGAAGAGAGGTGTCAAGGTAGAGGGAGTAGTAGCCCCCCTTCTTGTTGCTCCTGTTTAAGTGCAGGCCTCTCTGCACCGCGTGTCACTTGCTCCTTAACTGTCAGTCTGTAACTTGAAGCGAACCAATGGCTCATCAAACTCACCCTGAATCTGAGCTGATTGACGCTCTGAATCTGGAGGTATGTCAGGATTTTGTAACTATTTTATCCAGTTTGTCTTTAGGATGTTGTAGACATTTCATAACTGGTGTACACTTGTTGTGAGGATTATTGTTGTAAAACTATGCCTGCAGATAGGAATTGTAGTGTGGTTCTTCCTGCAGCTTCTGATGATTTATTTTCTCCTATAATTAAGAAGTGTTTATGCAGTAATGCAGTTACTTATTGCTTCATGGAATGAGTTATATATCTCATGTGGAACAAATTTTATGTTCCTTCCAGATGGACTCGATTCGGCAGAATATCATAGAGGGATTAATCCCCTCCGCAGGTCCATCAACTGTTTTCTCTCTGAATGGCGCATACTATTTGTGCACCGTGAATCGCGGGAGGGATGGATTGCCTCAGACTAAGACAATCGGGCTCCAGTGTGAACATGCTACGATGAATAAACGCTGCGTGTCTTGCAGGTTTATTCAGTACATCCAGACCAAATGGAAAAGGGATTCAAGCGGGAGACTGATCAGGAAGACGACATACTAATGTTGTCCTCCCCGGGAGTAGATGCCCTGCTTGAGCAGGCCCACGACGAGGAGCTGACAACGGCGCCCTCATCTGACGTGGTTGAAGAGGTTGTATCAGTAATGACGGCAGCTTCGACATGCGTCCCGTGTCCTGATGTGATACGTGAAATCCCTATGGTCTGTCTAAGTAGTGAGCCAGCAGGCATTCCTTCCCCTGTCCGAATTGCACCTGGGAGAGAAATGAGATGGAGGATTAAATCCCAGAAGGGGTGTTACTTTGTTTGTCAAGGCAAGATTATAGATTGCTTTCAGTTTATGAATATTTTGTCTGTAAAGACTGGATGGTTCGGCCCAGAAGTCTGTGACTCTTTTGGGACCGCACCTTTGTTGGATACGAAAAATCATGTTTTGGTTTTCAGCGCCAGCTTCCCACCTCAAATGATGGGATCGCTTCCACGTGGAGAAGCTCCGGTGATGGATTTATCTTTATTCTTTCTGGGCGAAGATCCCACAGATGGGAGAAAGCAGTTTAAAGGTTATGTAACAACCCGCAAAGGGACCTTGTGCTTACCCGTAGCTGATGATGGCATTATGATGAGAATGAGGGTTGATGTGGAGGCCACAGTTAGGTGTCTGAGTGTTCAGCCGTTCCTGAGTGAGATGGATGCTAGATTTATGAAGGCTTGCATTGCTGCTCTATCTTTTTATGGTCCTTTGCCTCAGTTCGTCCTCATGGGGGATGTTGCAAGTCCGAGCAATCGGTCAAGGCTTAGAAACAGTGGTCAGAGACAAGGGTCACACAAGGGTCAAGAGGACAATAGTTCAGGACTTGCTGGTGAGGACAGAACTAGGCAAAGGGTCAAAAGACAACCTGTCCTCTCTGGATCCACCCATGGACACACCCCTGGGCCCGCCCCTAACTCCACCTCTGGCGGGAAAAGAAGGACTGGCATGCAGTGAGGAAGGTCTAACTGGACCCAGAAGCTCTCAGGAATGCTGGAGGAAGATCTACAATTTGCTACCAACATGAAGATTTATGACCTGTGCTCTCATTCCAGGAGTGCAGAATGTAACTTTTGTGCCCTCATGTGAATACTGCATGTATTGAAAATGATACCAAATGTCTTATGTAGAGCTAAAAAAGTGTATCTGGTAAATGACCCCTTGACCTAAACTGTCAGGAGAGAATGACTTGTGACTCTTACATTGTTTAGAGCAGTCTCAGAAGTGATATAAAAGGATGCAGCTCAGATCGAGCGGGGCTTCGTTCTTGGGGAGATTCTGAGAAGACAGGAGCTAGTGTAAACTAACTCTTATTTAATCATTTTGAACTAATTCCTCCGTGGGGGATAGCAGTTGTTTTTTATTTACCCATTTTTGTATTTTTGATTTTGTAATAAACTTTTTTGAAAAAGAAACATAATCCTGATTCTTTCAGGTTTTCTCTAAAGCTTCACGTTTGGGGCCCTGGCCATAATTGCACAGAGGTAAGCATGTCGAAGATCGGTCTCTGAATTATCAGGACTTACTTTACAGTTTATAACAGAATAATATAAAGAAACCTTAAGATAAGGGAAGTTTTAACTTCCCCCTCCTTGCGAGTAACGAGTTGTCTTAAGGGCGATAAAAGCAAAATATTCGAGGTTATTTTGGCTCTGATTGCAGGTTGAAAAAGTCTCTAATCAGCTGGAAGGTTGGATTAATAAATAAATTGATAAACTTATGATAGCCTGATCAACTAGCATAAATCATTTTATAGTTACCAACCTCCCACATAAGCTGTTAGAGGCGCAATTAATTCCGGGTAATCCAAACAATTGCTGAGAGGCTTGGCTTGCCTCCAGACTTCTCTCTAGTATCTTAACCAAAAGGTAACGAGTTTAAAAGAAGTGTAGCACTCTGGGGCTGGCTATTCGTGCAAGTCATTTCACCTTTAAAATAAAAGACAAGATTCTAATTAGGTAGTCCAAACCCGGATCTAGTACAATTATACTCGTCGATACACCCCCGAACCCTGATGGATGCACCGTCTCATAAGTTCTAACGGAACTGGGTTTTAAAGGAACCGGTAAATGGGACGGGCACGCGACAAAACAAGCAGAAAGTGCATCTGTAACTGATTATAAACAAAGTGCTGCTGCATTTAGCTGTACAAGATAAAACCCACAACCAAGAATGATTTATGATTTTTGTTCATGTCATGCCACTTTTGTGCTAAAATATCAAATATGGTCAAGTCATCATCAAGTCAACAGATGCAAGTCGATTCAAGTCACAAGTCACTGGCTTTCAAGTCTGAGTCAAGTCGTAAGTCTTTATAGATTTGATCAAGTCAGAAGTCATTAAAATAGTGACTCAAGTCTAACTCGAGTCCAAGTCATTTAACTTGAGTCCACACCTCTGGAAATGAGAGCGTTCACTCTGTCGAATGTCCTACAGACAATATCACAAAGATTATTTGTAAGAGTGACCTCTCACTTTGATCTGTTTTAAAAGCCTAAAGATTTTAAAGTCCAATTTTAACCTTTTTATCATTAATTCACTTTATTAACTTATTAATCCAACTTTTTCCCATCATGAACTTAATAATTTTCTTTGCCCTAAAGACGTCACAGAGCATTAGTCAGGATTATACCAAAGAAAATGCCTTTCAGCTGCTGTTGGAGACAAATTAAACATATATTTTTTTTATTACTAATTTAAAATGTAGTTGCAATTTGAAAGCTTAGGCATTCATGATAGGAGTTATGTGATGTTAGCAACCTAAATGATTTTTTTTTCCTATTAGGAGGAACCCCTCATATTGGTGCCAGTTTAAATCAGTACTGGAAATTAAGAGTTAGACAATATCGGATACTAAAAAAAGTCAATTTCGAGCATATATATGTATATATTATATATGTTTTTAATTGTCTCTAAAGGTCCAACCAATAACGAGGTTTGCAAATTAGCCTCTGGCTCGAAAACCTCTGTACAAAACAACGGTTGCATTGTCCTTACTTGTAACATTGTCTTTTGGGCGGTTTTTGTTCAATAAACCCAAACTATAACTATAACTTAGCTGTTCCTGCATTTTTCAGGTTAGTGGCTGCATGACTAATCCCACAATAATAAAAATATATTTTTAAAAGGTCAAATGAAAACCAGTGTGGCAGCATTTGATTAAGCTGAACAACATCCAACTATACTTACTACTGTATGTAGTGTCCTTTCTGCTGAACCTTGAATAAACAAAGCTTAAAACAAACTGCATTTCCTTTCTTGTGAAACACATGCGTCTCTGTCTCCCATGTTCTTTAGCACAATAAGTTTGTCACATAAGAGCTATTGGGAGTTAAGTTTAAATCAGCATGGGACCCCTGGAGAAGGATGGAATGTACTTATGTTCAAATCCCAGAGTACAGATATATATATGTGATTTAATAGTAGTTATTCTTGGTATAAAAGTCCTCATTAAGCTGGTTACATGTTTAATATTTCTCTTTTAAAAAATCTAATCTACAGGCATAATGCTGCCTGGACAAAAATCTGGGAAGAACACGAAATCAAATTATAGGCTGCAACAGTAAATTCTGTTTAGTTAATTTAGAAAATAAATACATGTGCAACAGTATTTAGTGTGTATTTAGTGAGAGCAGCTCTCTTTCTCTGTGATTTTACAGAAAAACAGGCAATCACAGTACTTCCATAATGCCCCTTTAATGTAATTATCTAATTAACCAATGACATGGCAGTCGCTTCGATGCATTTAAGGGTGTGGTCCTGGTCAAGACAAAGTCCTGAACTCCAAACTGAATGTCAGAATGGGAAAGAAGGGTGATTTAAGCAATTTTGAGCATGACATATTTGTTGGTGCCAGACGGGCCAGTCTTACTGGGATTTTCACACACAACCATTTCTAGGGTTTACAAAGAAAGGTGTGAAAAGGGAAAAACATCCAGTATGTGTCAGTTCTGTTGGTAAAAATGCCTCGTTAATGCTAGAGGTCAGGGGAGAATGGGCCGACTGATTCAAGTTGAAAGAAGAGCAACTTTGACTGAAATAACCACTCATTACAACCGAGGATGCAGCAAAGCATTTGTGAAGCCACAACACACACGACCTTGAGGGGGATGGGCTACAACAGCAGAAGTCCCCACCTGGTACCACTCATCTCCACTACAAATAGGAAAAAGAGGATACAATTTGCACAAGCTTACCAAAATTGGACAGTTGAAGACTGGAAAAATGTTGCCTGGTCTGATGAGTCTGGATTTCTGTTGAGACATTCAAATGGTAGAGTCAGAATTTGGCATAAACAGAATGAGAACATGGGTCCATCATGCCTTGTTACCACTGTGCAGGCTGCTGGTGGTGGTGCAGTGGTGTGGGGGATGTTTTCTTGGTACACTTTAAGCTCCTTAGTGCCAACTGGGCATCGTTTAAATGCCATGGGCTACCTGAGCATTGTTTCTGACCATGTCCATCCCTTTTGACCACCATGCACCCATCCTCTGATGGCTACTTCCAGCAGGATAATGCACCATGTCATAAAGCTCCAATAATTTCAAATTGGTTTCTTGAACATGACAATGAGTTCACTGTACTACAATGGCCCCCACAGTCACCAGATCTCAACTTGATAGGACATCTTTGGTATGTGGTGGAACGGGAGCTTCGTGCCCTGGATGTGCATCCTACAAATCTCCATCAACTGCAAGATGCAATCCTATCAATATGGGGCAACATTTCTAAAAAATGCTTTCAGCACCTTGTTGAATCAATGCCACGTAGAATTAAGGCAGTTCTGATGGCAAAAGGGGTCGAGCACGTATTAGTATGGTGTTCCTAATACGAACCTGGGCAAACTCCCATGCACCCTCCAGGATCCCCCTAAGGGTATAGAGCTGGTATAGTGTTCCATGGCCAGGACGAAAACCACATTGTTTGTCCTGAATCATAGGTTTGACAACTCATTGGATCCTCCTCTCCAGAACCCCTAAATAGACGTTACCAGGGATGCTCAGAAGTGTCTCTCTTTTTTAATTGGGGGACCACCACCCTAGTCTGCCAATCCAGTGGAACTGCCCCCGATGTCCACACCATATTGCAGAGCCATGTCAACCAACACAGCCCCACAACATCCAGAGCCTTAAGGAAATCTGGGCGGATCTCATCCACCCCCAGTGCCTTTCCACAAAGGATTTTTTGACCACCTCATTGACCTCGACCCCAGAGATTGGGAAGTCCAACCCAAAGTCACTAGACTCTGCTTCCTTACCGGAAGACGTGCTGGTGGGATTGAGAAGGTCTTCAAAGTATTCTGCCCTCTGATCCACAACGCCCCAAGTAGAGGTCAGCATCACACCATCACCGCTGACAAGCACATATGGATTACCTTTGTGCTTGAACATGTTGTTTGTTATGGACAATCCACAGTGTGCACAATGTCCAGTAACAAAACACAACTCAGATGCAGATCAAGTGGGCCGTTCCTCCCAACCACATCTCTCCAGGTCTCACTGTCTTTGCTTTAAAGTCCCCCAGCAGAAACAGGGAGTCACCAGAAGGAGAACTCTCCAGCACACCCTTCAAAAGGGTGGGTATTCTGAGCTGCAGTTTGGCGCTTAAGCATGAACCACAGTCAGAGCTCGTGCTACCCTACCCCAGCGTGCAGGCACCAAGATGGTGTCCAGCTCCTCTCGCGAAAACTGGTTCCGCAGCCATGACTCTGTCATGTGCTGCTCCCCAGCCTTGTTTGTCTCTCGTTTCCCCTTGTTAGTCTTTAGATAGTAGTATCTACCTCTGGTTAACCTCATCACATGCTCCCAGTGTATAAACCCTGTCAGTCCTGTGTTTAATGTTCTTTTGTCTGTTGTCCTCATCTGATGCCTTTCCCTGTTGATGTGCTTTTGTTCCTGTTGTTTCTGCACTCCCAAGTCCGGACAATAAATGGATTTAAACATTTTGCTGCCTCACAGAGCTTCACTCACCAGCATATGGGTCCACAACCAACACTCACCATGACAGACTCAAAGTAAGTCCGACTATATCTATTCAGAACCTCTCAACCTCCCACACCAACTCAGGCTCCTTCCCCACCAGAGAGGAAACATTACATGTACCAAGAACTAGCTTCTGTAGCTGAGGATCAGACCGCCAAGGTCCCCGCCTTTGACTACCACCCATCACACATTGCACCCAACCTCTTTGGCCCCTCCCACAAGTGTTGAGCCCATGAGGAAATAATATATATTTATTTTAAAGTTCCTTGGGCAGAAGTTTGTCACTAGTTTGCACCATTATCTTACTAATAAAACTTTCTAATGAAAGGTCAGAGGCTTCTTCTTTAACTAGGCCAATTGAAACGCTGTTTCAAATTTTATTTATTTGCTGATTAAAAAAATACTAACATACTTATAGATGTCATAAACTTGTCACAAAATAAATAGGGCTAGGTTGAAAAGAATAATTTATTAAGTAAATTCCTAAAAAAGTCAATTAACTAATCTCAGGTTTTAGATAAATGAAAAGGTTAAAGATTACACTCACTGACACATTTCAAACAGAAAAATCAATATCTGCTTCCTTCTAACAAGCAAATCCTTCATTTTCCCCTTAATGTGATTTACTTCCAGGGGTTAAGGGAAAGAATGCACATATTTATTTAAAGATGTTGGAGTGAGAAATATTAGTTTAAAAAGGGGCTTATTTTCTTCTTCACAGGTAAACAGATAAAAACATAAAGCAATAAAAACCAGAAACAATTCCCTTTTAATTTTGTTGGAGAAAATTGTGTTGAGGCTGTTTGTTTTATTCAACCACCTTCTGAAACACAGATTTTAAAGATTTTATAGGACAGAATGATTATCTAATTCACTCACTCGTCACAACATATTTTCGCTATTATATCGCCTTCATTCTGTTTCCAATCCCCCGGAGCCATACTGCTCAATGTTGTTTTGACCTCTTCTGCGTTGAAACAAGTTGCTGCACGCTCTAATTTAATCAACTGGAGGCCCAGTCTGGAGAAAATAATAAAACCTAATAGCTTTACTCCATTCTCTGCTCCATCTCCATCACTTTAAGAAAAATTGTAGGAGAGGAAAAATCTTACTTGCCTTATCACTAATAACTATTTATTGTCTACTCTTAGCAGAAATAACTGCAACTGAGTGTGCTTGTGTAACACAATTTCAGACCTTGTTTGTTCTTTGGATACAGCTCATGGATTACAGCTCAATCTTTGATGTAAACACCCAACACAATAACTATTAACACAATGCAAAGGGCTTTAAACCAAGGTGTGTATGTCTTTCAATTCTGCACAAATAGGACATGGTCTACGAGTCACCATTGATCACACTGCAGTACTGAGATCCCCACTTCAGACAGCTCAGCACCAAAAGTGTTGACTCATGTGACCCTAATTACTCAAATGATAGCCAGGTGGATCAATGACTGACATGTGACTAGCTCCTCTCAAAGTGCTAACTACTCAACAAGAGGTTAAATGCCTGGGATTTTCCTCTAGTCACTCAGAGTTGAAGCAGCCTTTTGAATGAGAGGTGAACCACCCAAGAACATCAATGAGCTGCTTTTGGTTGGTACAACTTCCCATGAAGCTTCAGGAACATAAAAATCACATCCCATCAGCCAATTGTGAGGCTTAACTCCAACCATGACAGTCAGGTCCAGTGACCGTTGATGGCACTCCGTAATCTCAACCTAAGTAATGCATGGTTCCAGTCAATCACACTATTGATTCCTTTATTGACTATTATAATGAATGCTGGTGGCCTCGGCCTATTATACTTAATAGCTTGATTTGAAAAGGTTGCTAAGGTTACTGCTTCTAATGATCTATTCCTCTTTTCTTCTAGTTTGTGTGAAAATGAGTAAAAATTGTTAAACAATTAGCCATTGTACTACTTAAACTTTATTCCTGCTACTCTCATTACAGTTGGCTGACATTTTTTTTATTCCACACTGGTAAAAGGCCTGTATTGTCTAACTCATTTGATATAGCAGGCAAGGCAGCTTTATTTACATAGCACATATCACACACAGAGACAGTTCAATTTGCTTTCCATTAGCAAGAACATTAAAATCAATGTGACGGAAAAAACAATTTAAAAATTAAAAAGAAACAAAGTTAAAGGGTGAGCAAATACAGTGAAGAAGGTGCAGCATAACAACATTTATTCAAAGGCTGATTAAAACATGAAGGTTTTCAATTTCGATTTAAAAGTTTCTAGAACTGGGACACATTTGAGGTCATGAGGAAGCTGATTCCATCTGTGTGCAGCATATTAGCTAAAAGCAGCTTCACCCTGTTTGGTTCTGACCTGAGGTTCTACCAGCTCACTGCTTCCTATGGCTCTCAGGCCTAGTCCACACGTAGCCGGGGTTTTTTAAAAACGAATATCCGCCCCTCCAAAAACTTGCATCCACACCACCGCGTTTTAAAAACCAACTCTGTCCACACGTACCCGGATAAATACGTTGTTAAGGACATGCCAGACCTGTAGACGGCAGTACTTCCCCCGTTCTTAACCTCATCCTTCGTCTGTGGTCTTCCGCAAGGAGCAGTAATTACGCTTGCAAAAACAAACAAGCAGAAAGCGCTTGGACAATTGATGGATCGGGTAGTGACAGAGCGCAGCTCTGAGGGCTTCCATGATGCCGGCTAGTGCAAACACAGGTCGCACACATGATGTCAGCATTTTTTGTCGCGGAAAGTGACGTTGCGGACCTTAAAACTCCGGTTTTGTCTGTCCACACGCAGACACCCAAAACGGAGAAAACGCAGATCTTCACTTGGGCCGGAGTTTTTAAAAAGATCCGTTTTCGTGTGGAAAAACTCTGTTTTCATGTGGATTACAGGCCAAAACGTAGAAAAATATCTACGTTTTGGCACATCCCCGGCTACGTGTGGATAGGGCCTCAGAGCCCTGCTGGGCGTATATACCTGAAGGAGATCTGACATGTATTCTGGCCCCATGCCACTGAGTGAATTATAAATTAGTAGAAGTACTTTGAAATTGATTCTGTAGTTTACTGGTAACCAGTGTAGAGATCTAAGAACAGGAGTGATGTGTTCGGTTCTCTTGGTTCTTATTAAGACTCTAGCTGCAGCATTCTGAATAAGCTGCAGTTGCTTCACAGCTTTTTTTTTGGGTAGACCAGTCAAAATACCAATGCAATAGTCCAGCCTGCTGAAGATGAACACATGAATGAGTTTCTCTAGGTCTGGTCTGTACATGAGACCTCTGAGTCATGCTATTTGATGCAGAAGATAAAACGCTGATAGCCTTAACGTGGCGGCCAGTGAAGCTCAGGTCTGAATCAATTATGACACCAAAATGTCTAACCTGGGCCTTTGTCTTTATTCCTCTGGAGCCAAGTTGAGCATTAACTTCCAACATATCTTTCTTAGTTCTAAAGATAATAACTTCAGTCTTGTCTTGGTTTAACTGGGGGAAGTTTGATTGCATCCAATCCTTAACTTGCTCTAAACACTGACAAGTGAGTGAAGGGGGCCACAGTCACTAGGTGATACAGCTAGGTAGATCTGGGGGCCATCTGCACAACTATGATAGGAAATCTTAGGTGTGTTCTTGCTGTGTCGTGGTTCTAATTCAATGCTGTCGTTCTTTTTAAAACACAGAAACAGTTTTGTTTACCTGTTTTGTCGCTACGTTTCGCCGGCGGCTGCAGGCTTCCTCAGGCTGATGCTGGCGCGTCACTTCCTTCTCCGTTTATCCGCGGGCAGCAGAGGACGTTGTCGCCCTCTACTGCCCGCTCTCCCCTCTCCGACGATGTAGTCCCATGCGTGGTCCAACGTGTACACTCCGTTGTCCCTGTTCATGGTCCCACATCCACGTCTCCTTATCTCGATTGCTTCTTTAATCCATCTTTTGTATTTTTGTTGTTCAATGTTTATGATCCTTGTGTTGTTCCAGAGCGGGCAGTAGAGGGCGACAACGTCCTCTGCTGCCCGCGGATAAACAGAGAAGGAAGTGACGCGCCACCATCAGCGTTAGCCTGAGGAAGCCTGCAGCCGCCGGCGAAACGTAGCGACAAAACAGGTAAACAAAACTGATTCTGTGTTTTAAAAAGAACGACAGCATGGAATTAGAACCTCGACACAGCAAGAACACAACTAAGATGTTCAAAGAGAAATACGGACAACAAGGAACGAAGGACTTCCGCCGTTTGGAGCGATTACACCAGAAACGCGTACGTCTAAGAAACCACTTTCGCTTCTGTTTAAGATGCTGGAACGAAAACATCACACCCACAAGCCTACAGCTGAAAACACCGATCCGGACAAAGACAGCACAAAATATAATAGAAAGAGCACAGACAGCACTGCTCAAGGAGAGGATAAGTAGCGTCATAGACAAACAGAGGCGAGTGGAGGACGAACTGGAAAGAAGACACCTGGACTTAAAAAGGAATTACAAACTCGATAAACAAATGGAGGAACTAATTAAAGGACACTTGATAGAAAAACAGGAAAAAGAGTTCACAAAAGTAAAAGAAAGACACATAAAGAAGTTAAACAAACTCATAATCAAGAAAAAGAGGGGAGAAATACAAGATAACTCCACACCAAATGGGTATGTAACATTTCACAATACAAACTAACAGAAGCAGAGGAGAGCATATTAAAGAAAGGTTTAAACGTTGCAGTCACACCAAAAGAAATACCATATGATGAATTTATTGTAGCAACAGAACTAGCATGTCAACAGATCACTGATGAGGGAAAGAAAGCAGAACTTAGAAATAACATAGTTGGAATATTAAAAAACAGCCAAATTCAACACAGCAATATCAATCAATCAATCAATCAAAGCTTTATTTATAAAGCGCCTTCCGCAACCCTGTCAGGAAGCCCAAAGCGCTGAACATGGTACAGTTGTAAGTAAATATATTGAAAAAATCAACAATAAAAGAAATTCAAATTACAAAATACAAATTACAAAATACAAAATGGAAATTATAAGATAGATGAAACATTCTGGTAAAGGCCAAATGTGTGAAACACATTTGGATTGAGTGGATGGATTGAGTGTCCCAATGAAAACTGTGGAATGGATTTAACATAAAAGAGGGCCAAAATCAAACATGTTCTGGAAACGCCAAGCGGAGGAGGTGTGTTTTTAGGTGATTCTTAAAGACTGGCAGAGATGGGGACAGCCTAACTGAGGGTGGCAACTGGTTCCAGAGTAACGGTGCTAGGACTGAGAAAGCCCGGTCCCCACGGGTACGACACCTAGACCGAGGGACAGCGAGCAGGCCTTGGTCAGAGGAGCGCAGAGCGCGTGATGGGGAGTGTCTTTTCAGGAGTGTGGCTAGATGGGGGGACCACCACCCTGGAAGAAATGATAAACAAAGACGAGTATTTTGAATTGTGAGCGATAGCAAATCGGAAGCCAGTGCAGGGAGGCCAGAACTGGACTGATGTGGTCCTGTTTCCTGGTCCCAGTCAGGAACCTGGCAGCGCTGTTCTGCACAACCTGTAGGCGACGCAGTGTTGACTGACACAACCCTGCATAGAGAGAGTTGCAGTAGTCAAGCCGAGAAATTACAAAGGCATGCAGTACCCGCTCCAGGTGGGCTCTCGACAGCATATGCTTGATTTTAGCAAGGCGTCTCAGGTGAAAGAAACTGGACCGGATCACAGAATTGATGTGAGCATCAAATTTAAGTCCTACATCAAGTTTCACCCCCAAACTGGTAACAACTGGTTTTGAGTACGGAGAAAGAGGGCCAAGATCAGCATAACGATCCACATTCCTGCTGTTGGGGTGAAAAACAATGAGCTCTGTCTTTCCCTCATTCAGATGTAGATAGTTGGACATTAGCCAAGACTTCACCTCATTAACACAGGAGACAAAGGACTGAATAGAGTGACCTTTCTCCTGACACAACGGAGAGTAAATCTGGCAATCGTCAGCATACAGATGGAATGATAGGCCATGTTTACGAAAGATTAACCCCAAAGGTAGCAGATAAATGGCAAACAAAAGTGGACCAAGGATCGACCCCTGCGGGACCCCCCAGCAGAGCCCCTCCCAAGAAGAAAAAACATCACCCAGTTTAACGCAGAATGTCCTGTTGTGGAGATACGATCTAAACCAGTCCAGAGCTGACCCTTTGATCCCAACCCATTGTTCCAAGCGATCCAGTAGAATCGCGTGGTCAACTGTGTCGAAGGCTGCTGTCAGGTCTAACAACAGAAGCAGCACAGATGTTCCCTGATCTAGTGAAAGATAGATATCATTTAAGACCCTCAGAGCCGACTCTGTGCTATGGCCAGACCTGAACCCTGATTGAAAAACCTCAAACAGATCACAGTCAGCTAAATGTGAGACCAGCTGCTGATAAACGACTTTCTCAAGCAGTTTAGATGTAAAGGGCAGGGTAGAGATAGGCCTGTAATTTTCTATCACAGAGACATCAGCACCAGGTTTCTTCAGGGTCGGCCGAATAACTGCTGCTTTCAAAGCAGCTGGGACCACACCTGTGATGAGGCTCCCATTGATAATCTGACCAAGTGAAGGGCCAAGGCACGGAAAAGCAGCCTTCCAGAGACGAGGCGGCAGAACATCAAGTGGAGAGCCAGATGGCTTCTGCCTCGCAACAAGCTTACTCAGCTCAGAGTATGAAACTGTATTGAGGGAGCTCAGGGTGGGTGGTGATGGAGAAGATGGAACAGGGTCAACAGAGTTACCAGAAATAGCTGCTCTAATGCCCGACACTTTATCAACAAAGAATTTGTGAAAAGCTTCAGAGTTTCCAGCAGCTGTAGGAGACATGGAGCTAGGCTCCTGATACACCAGAACTGAGTTTAGCGTTTTGTAGAGAATCTTAGGATTATTGGAGTTTGTCTCAATGATGTCTGCAAAATAGGCCGTTCTGGCAGCCCTCATAGCATCCTGATAAGCAACCAGTGATGCTCTGAACAAGTCACGCGAGACCTGTAGGCCATCCTTTTTCCACTTTCTCTCAAAGGATCTACACGCCCGCCTACAAGCTCGTGTGACATCAGAGAGCCATGGCTCCCTCCTAGGTCGAGACTTGCACAGTTTGAGAGGGGCAACCACGTCCAGGACCTGATTACAAAGTACATCAAAGTGTTGTGAATAGTGATCAACGTTAGATGGATCAGGGTTAAAGGTCTCTAACCTTACAGACATACAGTCCACAAACTTTGAAATTGTTTCTGCATCCAGGGCTCTGAACCTAGTAGCTGGAGTTTCACACACAGGGACGGGACATGGCAACGTAACATCACAGAGTATTGGAGAGTGGTCAGAGAACACAGGAGGCAAAGTCACAAGGTTCATGACGGGTAGACCATAAGAGATAACCAGGTCCAGGGTGTGACCCCTGGCATGAGTTGGGGATGATATCCATTGAGTCAAATTGAATGAATCTAGCAAATTAAAAAAAACCTTTAGCACGCATATTGTCAGGACAGCAGATATGGATGTTAAAATCACCAAAAAATAGGACATAATCATATTTTAGGATGCAGTCTGCCACAAGATCACAGAAATCATTAAGGAAGTTAGAGTCAGTCTTTGGAGGCCGATAAATCAGCACAACGAGCAGGCGGGGGGAGATGCACAGTTCAAATAAGCACAGTTCAAAGGAAGAAAATGACATGGTGGGTGTTAGCTGTTTGAAAGGAAAGCTGGATTTAAAAAAAACAACCAGCCCTCCACCTCTGCCCCGTGGTCTGGGGGTATTAAAACACGAGCAGCCAGGTGGTATGAGCTCGAGTAGGGCACTTGTGTCACCAAACGGGATCCAGGACTCACAGATGCAGAGAAAACCCAGGTCATGCTGAATAAAAAAGTCACGAAGAATAAAAGTTTTGTTCAGCACAGACCTGGCATTGACTAGACCAAACCGGGTCTGCGATGGGGCTGCAGCACCGCGATCGCGCACGGGCACAGTCTCCTTTAACTGTGTGCCCGTAACCGAGCGCAGATTCTTCCAGCAAACCCCAGTCTGGCGAGATCTTCGAGCCAATCGGCCGTGGCGCTGTGCCGATTCACCCTCAGAGCCGGCCGAGTTCCCTGGGCAGGGCGCTGAGTAATCCAGGAGACATCTCGGAACCATCGGGTCAGAAGCTGGGCCAGATCGGACCAGCCGCTTGTTCAGGGATCCAGGCCGACGTCTCACGCGCCGGCTACCTCTCTTTCCTCGTCTTCTCCGATGCTTCCTTCTCGAGCTGGGGTGGACAGAGGGCCAACACATCACGGCTTGGGTGGAGAGAGCACGCGGGCAGTTCAACCAGCAGCATCGTCCGTGAGGTTCATAGCTCGCACAGCCCGGTTCCCAGCGCGCGCTGCCGGCTACATCAACGGAAGGACGAAGCCTCAGCAGCGCAGCTCGATCATATGTCAGCAGAGGATCCACACCATTCAAAAAAGGGATCAGCAACAAGAAAAGTGCATAAAAGCCAATAAAACGCCAATAAAAACCAATAAAAAGCAAGGTATCAGTGCGTAAAGAGGACGAGCAGCTCGCAGCGTGACCGTGCGCAAGCGCCATCTTACTCTCAACCTGAATATTACAAAAGAAGAACAATCAGCTATGACAGCTTTATCCAAAAATGAACAGATAACTATTCTACCGGTAGATAAAGGAAGAACCACAGTGGTAATCGACAGAGAAAAATATAAACAACAGATGAAACAGATGCTAGAAGACAAAAATACATACAAAATACTTTTAAAGGACCCAACAGAAAACATTAAGAAAAACATGAAAAAATTACGGAAGCCACTACAAGACAAAGGCAAAATAACAGAAAAATTGTACAAACACTGGATTCCTACGGCGAACATAACACCAAGAATCTATGGAACGCCAAAAATACATAAACAAAACACCCCACTTAGACCAATAGTTGACAGCATAGGTACACCAACATACAGCATGGCAAGAGATATCAACAAAATCATCAGCCCGTTATTAGGAAATACAAACCAACACTGCAAAAACAGCATAGAACTGGCAAAAGAACTAAAGGATATTACAATAGAAGACAACGACATGCTCATCTCACATGATGTCACATCCCTGTTCACAAAAACACCAACCCAAAAAAACATAGACATAGTAGTTAACAGAATCAGACAGGACAAGACTTTACACAAAAGTACAAACCTCACAGAAGATTACATAGCACAGCTGATAGGACTGGTAGCTAACTCCACTTACTTCACATATGACAACACAATATACAAACAACTGGAAGGCGTCGCCATGGGTAACCCGTTATCAGCCACCCTGTGCGAGTTTTTCATGGAAGACCTAGAACAAAAAGCCATAGCCACTGCACCCCCAAACTGTAAAATAAAACTATGGAAACGTTACGTAGACGACATACTGGGAATCATACCAAAAGGACAAACAGAAACACTAACACAACACTTAAATAACATTGACGACACAGGCAACATAAAATTCACTTATGAGATAGAAACAGAAGGCAGCATAGCATTTATGGATATGAAAATCACCAGGCAGACAGACGGGACCTTAAACATAAACACATACAGGAAACCAACACACACAGACCAATATCTATTATGGACATCAGAACACCCCACCATACACAAAATGTCAGTAATCAGAACATTATATCACCGAGCAAACATAATAACAGAAGAAAAAGACCGAAAACAAGAAGACAAACACATACAGCGTGCTTTAAAGACCTGCGGATACCCAACATGGGCAATAAACAAAGGAAAATGGCAAACAAAAATAGAAAGAAAAGAACAACCTAAGCAAAGAACCAGAAATCCAGAAAGACAAGAAGAAAAACCAGTGATAACCCTACCATACATCAGGGGCATAACAGAAAAAATAAGAGCAACAATGAAAAAACACAACATAAACACACCAACAAAACCATACACAACAGTTAGAAACAGACTAGTGCACCCAAAAGACAAAATATCAGCTGGACTTAAATGTGGAGTCATTTATGAAATCCCATGCAAACACTGCAATAAAACATACATAGGAGAAACCGGACGCCAACTCAACACACGAGCAATAGAACATAGAAAGCGGTGCGAGAAAGAGGCAAATCAAAAACACACAAGAACAGCAAAACAAGAAGCCGAAAGAACAATAAAGAAGTCAGCCGTAACAGATCACTGCATAAGAGAAAACCATGTAATGGACTGGGACAACACAAGGACCATAAACATTGAACAACAAAAATACAAACGATGGATAAAAGAAGCTATCGAGATAAGGAGACGTTGATGTGGGGCCATGAACAGGGACGATGGAGTGTACACATTGGACCGCGTATGGGACTGCATCGTTGGAGAGGGGAGAGCGGACAGTAGAGGGTGACAACGTCCTCTGCTGCCCGCGGATAAACGGAGAAGGAAGTGATGCGCCACCATCAGCGTCAGCCTGAGGAAGCCTGCAGCCGCCGGCAAAACGTAGTGACAAAACAGGTAAACAAAACTGTTTCTGTGTTTTAAAAAGAACAACAACATGGAATATGATAGGTAATGTTGTTATTGTGTATGACCTGACCCAGAGAAAGCATGTAGAGATTGAAGAGCAGTGGTCCAAATAATGAGCCTTGGTGGTTCCCACATGTCATGGTGATCAGCTTAGATTTGTGAGCACCAATAGAAACAACATAACCCCTTCCTTCAAGATCAGGATTTATTGATTAATGTAGTAGCAACCAGTGATGGGAATAATGGTGTTACAAACGGCGTTCTTTTTTTGTGTAACGGAATAATCTAATTAATTCCTTTTCCCAATGTTGCAATGCCGTTACTGGGGATGGAAGGTTGTGCGTTGCTATGTGCTTGTCGAACGTTGACTAACAGTGTGAGGCTTTCTGACCGCCACACTTCAGCTGCAGCCAGGGAGAGAGAGGTGTCGGTAACGCACTTACAAACAAGATGATGATTGGCCGGGTGGGCGGAGACCCTCAGTGTTCTCACTGTCTCAGTCACTGCATGCTGGAGATACAAAAGAGCAGTGATGGGAATAACGCTGTTTAAAAAAAATCAATCAATCAAACAATCAATACTTTATTAATCCCAGAGGGAAATTAGAGAGCATCACTAAAAATATATATATATTTATATATTTATATTTTATTTTATTTTTTATTTATTTGTTTATTTTTTTCAGTAACGAGCAATCTAATGAATTACCATCTTTTATCAAAACGTTGTTTCTGTTACTGATAAGAAGTGCGGTGTATTGAAGCTGTCATCAGCTGATCAGGAGCTAAAGAGGCAGATGTTTTCGTCCAAACGCATCATGGCCCGTGACGAACGAGGAAGACGTGATGAATAGTCTACCACTGCAGGTGTGGATCTACAGCTGTGCCCTTCTTAAGCTTGGTTTATGCTTGACGCATTCACTTTCCGACAGCAGGACATCCCGAAGGTCCGCTCACTTGTTCAGCGCTCAGACGTCACGATCTTCTACCTTCCTAGATTGTCCAGCTGTAACCTGTTTCTGATCATGCCTTTAGTCCCGGTGTAACACTGATGCATCAGTCTCAGACATCATGGAGCTCAGGTGTTATTAGAACTACCTGTGTGTCAATACCACCCAGCTTCAGCTATTCTGTGGTTGGGTCTGACCCAAGTTAGTAAAGTTATGTCCTCCATCAGGTTTGTGCCTCTTCTAGTGCCATTTTAAAGGATTTTTATTTATTTAACCATTATTAGATTACCAGCAACAGAAATGCTACTAAAAACACACAATTATGTGAAGCTGGAACATTTTAAATACTGTGCAAAATTACATTTATTTCTGTAATTTAACTAGATTGAGAGACCCTTTACCCCAAAATTCCACTATCTCCGCTCCGCTCCGCTCCGCTCCGCCCCCGCTTTCCGCTGCCGCTCGCTTCCGAACTCAAATTATACTGTACCCGCTCTACAACGGGTCCGCTCCGGTGCGGAGACCTGAGGTGCGCAAACAGGCATGCGCGGGATTTTCGAGATCTTGCGATACAATCCGAGCAATAAATGCGGAAGTTAAATCCAAACACCCGTTGTGTGGGAGAAGCATCGAAATGAACTGTTTAATCTGCCTATCATTTGTGTTGAGAGATCAGCAGTGTTTGGATCAACAAAGGGTGACTGCTTTGATAGTAGAAACTGTATGAATGGCTTATTTTTGTGCATTTAAAGCTCAACCGCCATTGATAGTTGTTAAAAGTTGTTAAACCAGTGCATATGAAACAAAAAAAACGCTTTTTGTTTATCGATTTATTGTGAAATAACGGAACCTGTGCTTTCTCCCTTTCCTGTTGGGCGGTTGTGATTTCTGTCCATTGACTGCGGAGGTGCTCCGGATGGCGGAACAGCGGGCGGCGCACTGCGCCGCACGGCCGCAGTAGTGGAACAGCTCTGATTGACTACAACGGGACTGTTTTTGCTGTGGGGTTCGTGCCGGAGCGGAGCGGAGATAGTGGAATTTTCGGGTTACAGGTGTTTCTATTTGCAATTTTAAATTTTGAGGGATTGGGGTCTTGATAAATATCACACAGTGACCTTTTAATAGTCTAGATAAGTGTAATGTACCTGTTAGTAGGTCCTCCTGTAAAGTGATTATTTAAATTATTCAGATTTATAAAAAAAAAACATTTGGACATATATTTTATTATGTTCCAGTCATTAGTCATTTATATTTCACTATTGTAGTAATTTATAGTGAATGAAGTAAGTTTAATTAAGAGGGGAACCCATTTTCTTGCATTCTTTAATGGAAAAAGTAACTAAGTAGTTATTTTTCTTGGTAATTAGTTACTTTGATAATCTCGTAACTCTGTAAGTAACTGAGTTAAATTTTTTGACAAAGTAATTAGTAACTATAACTAATTACTTTTAAAAGTAACTTTCCCAACACTGGTAGCAACAGCATAATTGTGAACATGTGTCATATGTTGAATAATTTTGCCTAATACAGTTATACATAATATCAAAGAGTATTGTCCGAGCACGGAACCCTGAGGAGCCCCAGAGCCAACAATGTTAAATAAACCCATTGTATTCCTAAGTGTAGCTGAGTCTAGTCTAGTGAATATTTATCTTGTACCTTCATATGAGTTTATCTCATGAGAGCACATACATAAATCAGTATTTTCCAAACACAGGACTTGTAAAGACAACATGGAAAATCATTTTATATCCATCTATCACATTGATAAATAGAACTATCTTCAGCATATTGAAGAATTTGTTTTTTTTTCCATGTTTTTATGTTTATTCGTTTGCTAGAAGCTTTGATCTAAAGTTACTTACATATTGTAATGTCCAGAAATGGTCAATTTTCACCTACATATTGACCTACACAATGTCCTGTCATCTACAGATCTAATTCCACTATCTGAGTGGAGTTTCTATCCTGTCTTCTAAAGCCCAGAAGATTCTGCAGCCCTTGTTGAAATTTCAGAGGGAACAAGATGTCAGCCTATGTTTCCAAACAAAGCCTTCTTTTGATGAGACCGCAGGATTGTTCACTCTAATGAAAGAACTTTTACAACTCATAAGTTAAATAATCATTAAATAATAATATGGTTGAATGAACAAATGTTATAAGAATAACTAATCATATAATCAAATAATGAAATGGACAATATGGTTAAATGAAATGTTTTGATTAATATGTGCTTAAATTACTGAAGTTGAAATTAATATTATTATTACATTGAAAGATTAACAAGGATGAAATGAAATATGACTCACAAATTTAATCAGCACACTGACTGGACAAGACACACACTCCATATCTCAATGACGCAAGTTATAATTAACGTCACTGCACATAGATATTTTCTTATCAACAACATCAGCATCTTTATATCTGAGGGAGGTGTGTATCTGTGTTTGTTGGCAAAACCCCTTTACAGGGCAAGTTCTGATTTATCAATAAACCAAGATATGGCCATTATTTAAAACAGCATCACTCCCTGAGTGATTCAGTTGAGCCGTCAGCAGCACGTTACTGCAGCAGCACGTCAGAGCTGCTGATAGGAACCACTGTGGTCAACAGAACCTTTTTCCACCGGAGCCGTCAGCAGCGCGAGTCGGCCGCGTCTCAGGAGCAGCAAGTCGCGGCCCTTACATGCCGGTTCAATTTTCTACGCACGACGCCTCTGAAACGGGTCAAGTTCGACATTTTTGGGGACAGAAAGACAGGAAATCGGACGCGGGAACGGAGCGAAGCTCCCGAGATTTTCAGAATAAAGAAACGTACTGCCTTCCGGTTGCTTTACTTTAAAAAAAGTTACTAACTGTGCATCCCCGTGAGAAGTTATCACCTGGCTAGCGGTCTCCTTTGTTTTTCAGGTCCGTATTGACGATTATAAAACAGACAGAACATAAAACACAAACCTTTTGGAGCCATGTTGTAATTTCCTCCTGCTTGTTGTTGTGTTTACTGACGAAGTCACTCGTGTGACTTCGTGCTCTTGTCGGTGACAGCTGCTCCCCTGCTGCTTTGCGTCTCGTGGGAAGGGCCAAGCAGCAGCTTACGCGAGCAAGACGTGCTGCTGCAGTAACGAGCTGCTGACGGCTCCGGTGGAAAGAAGGGGTTACTCTAACTGGTCATTGGAGGGAAACTGCTCCCATTGCATCCTTTGACAAGCTGTCAAAAACCTGTTGCATGCTACAGCTGACCATAAACGGTACCTTCAGAATAAAGCTGAACCAACTTCAACTCCTTAAGCGTTATTCCTACGACACAAATAACAACTGTCATGACCTGGAGACATCTCGAGACCGGTCTAGTTGGTGCTGCGGTTTCTTCTACGGACTTCGGTACCTCTGGGGTCCCCAGACCTCAACATATTCCAGATCTACCACGGGGGTCTCCGATCAGGGTATGTAGACTCAACAGATTGCGTCTTATGTGTTTTTGATAAAGAACCCACTTTGTTAGTTTAATGCAGACCAAATTCACTCCCACTCAGAACTCAGTTTCTCCAGATACGAAGGTTCTGATAACATCACATTCACACATCATCACACCTCACATTACATCCACTTAAATTCATTTATCACATAAAGTGTCCTAGTTGCCATGTTTTTAATTGTTTAGAAAATACATTTTTTACTCTTTATAAACTTGACTCTCTTCTTGAATTAATACAATGTGTCTGACAATCTCTGAATAAACAAAGAAGTCTAAATCTTCTGGTTAAATATTCAAAGACCAATCAGACTGGATTTCCATATTTATATGGAAATTCTTATCATATTGGTCAAAGTGTAGGGTAGTATATCAAGCTTTAAAAGCACCCAAATACATATGTATGTTACTTCCAACAAGGTTACCAAACTTGCATCTTTTTGGCAGTGGGAGAAAATTGGAGTCTGTTACTTTTACGTTATAGACACACAAAAAGAGAATCATAACCGAACTAGTATTTTTAATTAATAAATCACATTTATAGCTAAGTACCGACAGCACAACAGTGCATATTTATTCTGAGCTGTAAAATATAAAATAAAATATGCAACTATAACATCATAAACTAAGAATCAGTCTAATCATGAAACCCTTAGGAAATCTATGACTAACTTTTAAATTCACCCATCACATCTACTACTGTAACTCTTATGTTTAAGTTTATGTATTTAGCAGACGCTTTTGTCCAAAGTGACTTACAAGTGATAATCGGCATATTGCCCTTGAGACTAACAACAACAATAACAACAACAACATTGACATCAGTCATGGAGAGTAGGGAACAAGGAGTGGACAGTAGAGAGGGTGGACGGGTGCAGGCAAGGTGCTAGTTAAGAAGATGCTCTCTGAAGAGCAGGGTCTTCAGGAGTTTCTTGAAAATTGAAAAGGAAGCCGCAGTTCTGGTAGTGCTTGGAAGGTCATTCCACATTTGTGGAACAATGCATGAGAAAAGTCTGGATTGTCCTGAGCGTGGTGTAGGCACCGCTAGCCGCAAGGGCGGAAATCCCATTTCAATTTTGGGGGGGGACAATAAACAGTAAAACTTCAGAGAGTAATTTTTGGGGGGGACATAAAAAAATGCTCTACATACAACACTGTATGTTCTTATAAGAGACTGACATGAGACTCTGTGCCTGTGTCTGACAGGCTCTGGCTGCCTGTGCTCAAGTGACTGGACTTTGCCTAATGAAACCATTTAGAAACAATTTCATTTCTTTCTTATAGATGTCTTTATAAAAATGCAAGTTTCTACTTACTTGACATTCTGAAGCATTAAAAAAACGACCGGATGTCTGCCGTTTTTCGTTTCTCTGCCATTTCAACTGACCTGGTCTGCTGACAGTTAGACAGCAACACGCACACAGATGGGATATTGTCATTAGAACGGAGCTGGAGGATATTGATCAACAATAATATCTTGCCAATTTTGTACATCTTCATAAGCATCCTTTCTTTTTGTTTTCATTTCAATAACAAGACTGTGGCCTAAAACGGAATAAGCAATTCAGAATAAAGATTTAAAAGTAGATCGTTAATAGCTGAAGCAACATGTCCTGAAATGACATGGCTATTAGCTGACCAACAGCTACACGTGTGGACGCATGCAAAGCATTCATTTTAAGTACTAAAACATATCTAACTTTTTCACAACAAAGAGAGAGAACATAAAATGTCAAATTAAATTTGTATTAAATCACATAACACGAAAGCTACTAAAATCCAAATAGTTCCATATTGATTTTAATATATTTGAAATGTTCCTTCTAAATATGGCTAGAAAAAATAACAAACTTCAAATCAGCTTTCACAAATCAAGTATCAAAATGACTGAAATCTCTTTAATAAATCATAGAAATGTTTGTAGGCTATTAGAGAATAACTCTGTAATATTTAATAACTTTATCTAAGTCCTACTGAACAAAAAGATACACAAAATCTAAAAATATATTCTTGAAATATTTGTTTCATTTTAATAATAAAAATTAAAAACATTTACTTTACAAATACACTAAACATACTTATACATACTCTATAGTTTATCTTTCATTTTAATCAATCTCTCACTTTTCTCAGTTTTCATAGTGTTTTTGGGTCTGTGTGGCCAACGAGATCTTTGGCTCTATGTTTTACACTGAGAGCTTTGAGCAACGTGCCTCCACCACACATTTGCTGCTACCAGCTCATCCCTAAGCTGCACGGTGCACCTGCACTTTGACATATTGTAAACAGCTGCAGAGCCTGGGGAAGACGGGATAAGAGCGGTTAAACGCTGTGGTTTTCCATACATCGGACCAGTAAGTTTTGATTCTACCATATTCATCTGCTAAATAGGATGAAACGCGGACATTTTCATCGATCTATAAATGCTCCGCAGATTCCAGGGGCAGACCGTGAAAGCGTACGTGTCCGGAAAAAGGAACTTTTGATCACCTTAGTGAATGGAATAATAATAGTGGAATAATCCTGGAATGACCAGAGAACATGAAGTGACAACTTTTTTTTACTGTGGTGGTGGTGGTCTGTCATAAAGGGATCTCCGACCAGTGATCAAAATCTAAAGATAATGGGTGTCTTATGTTTGACATTTATGACCACATTTGACACACATATTTAAGTTTGTAGAACAAGCGTGTGATTATTGACTTACTGCTGGAAACTGCTGGCTTTTTGATTCCCGCCTCCTGTGAGCCTGCGGGCTGCTGTGAAGCTGTGAGCGGCGCAAAGCCAGCAGCCCCACCCGTTGGAAACAGCGCGTGTGGACCGACCGTACCAACTTGAGGAATTGGGGGGGGGGGGGACGGACTATAATTTCTCAGCAATGAAAAACACATTGTTTTGTATTTGCAGATTAACTTTTACGTTGTGGTTTTAGAAGACAATACAGGTTTACTGATAGCATTTATGTGTTTACAATAACTTTTGTGAGGGGGACAACTTTGTGTGAGGGGGGACGCGCCCCCCCCCGTCCCCCCTGGGATCTCCGCCTATGGCTAGCCGACGATCCTGTGATGACCGGAGCGGCCGGGCCGAGACGTAAGACTTTGCAAGAGGATTCAGGTAGATGGGAGCCGTACCGTCTCGGACTTTGTATGCTAGTGTTAGCAATTTGAATTTGATGCGTGTAGCTAGCGGTAGCCAGTGGAGCTCAATGAACAGAGGGGTGACGTGAGCTCTTTTTGGCTGATTGAAGACCAGAGGTGCCACTGCATTCTGGACCATTTGAAGAGGTCACACAGTACTGCCTGGAAGACCAGTTAGAAGGGCATTGCAGTAATCGAGGCGGGAGATGACAGTAGATTGCACCAGGAGCTGGGTGGCATGTTGTGTTAGGTTTGGTCTGATCTTTCATATGTTATACAGCGCAAAGCGGCATGAACGGGCAACAGAGGCAACATGATCTTTAAAGCTCAGGTGTTCATCAATCACAACACCCAGATTTCGAACTGCTTTTGAAGGAGCCAGTCAGAGATAGGAAGTTATTTTCGGATTCGGAACTCTTATTGTGAGCACGCAAAATATTTAGCCCACACTGCCAAAGAATTTACCAAATGAAACAATAAGACTGTTGATCCAAGCAACGAACCCTGTGCAACTCTATCGGTTGTTTGAAATCCTAAATCAAATAAAAAATTGGTACTATAGAAAATTAATATCATGTCATGTTTATATCATTTTGTAAAACATTAAAGAAAACAGTTCAAGTTCAAAAATTAAAGAATATAAAATCAAAACATTTTGATCTTTTTGGCATGTTCATATAAAAACATATGTATCTTAAACAAATGAGATTTAAAACAGACATATTCATGAAAGTTACCACAAAGATGATGATCAAGAGACCCCCCCCCCCCCCCCCCCCAAAAAAAAAGCACTGTCCTTTGTTTTGATTTTGTTTTCAGTAAAAGTGCACCAGACAAGGCAGACCTGGGTTGATGGAACAATTGGGGCCACATCTGGTGTGAATTGTGTGCTGAGAACAGAATCCCAATAAAAACCATTATATGTCTCCAGGCTTCCAGCCAGCACAGGTGTTTCTACCACTGGTGGTGTTTAAATAGAAATAATGTCTGCCATGTGTGCATGTCACACCCAGCATATATACACCAGGCATGCATGGGCTCACACCTCTCTACAGCCACACACACACACACACACACACACACACACACACACACACACACACACACACACACACACACACACACACACACACACACACACACACACACACACACACAGACATTCCTTAGCAAAAAAACCACCTAAGCTGTGCTAAGACCCCAGATTATGATAAAATGCCAGAAAGGAGACACTGCCCTAAAGAATAATAAAAAATGAAAGCTGCTACTTTTGCGACACTAACGTCAACTCCAACACTGCGGCCATTCTGCAAACGCCGTAAAACCGATAACAAAAATAATTATCCACCTGAATATGATAAAGTATGTAATTTCATGCCCTGCTGCTTAAGTGCTGGAATTTCTGTAAGCTTTCTGTGGAAATCGTTGTCATATATCTCCATTTATTTCTTGCACAGCCTCAGTAAGGTGACCAAATGACAGGCACTGAAGAAGAGAAACACAGAAAAGGGCCATGTTTTTATAGTCAAAACTGTTCAAATAGTTTTTTCACCGTTCGGTGGTAACTGACTCAAATCCCTTTTAAATGGATATTTTTTTGTAGCTGTTATATGCTAATACATTAGCTGGTAAGCCTCACTTGCAGGGATGTAGAAAAGCTCTTTTGTGTGTCTTGGGTACACGAGGAAAATACAGATTCAATATACCACTGCCACAACAATGCTCGAATATAAATCAGAAGACTTAGCCAACTGAGCAAACACCAGATGACAAACTTAAGACCTTAAGAAAATAATAAGATCATGATGTATTTCATTTAGAGCTTACTTCTTGTAAAGCACTGTTAGTACCACGTTACCACACAGAGATGGTAATAAAATAATAAAATTACACATATAAATTATTTTCACAGAAAGTACTAAAATGCAAAGTAGTCATTTGAAAAATGATACAATTTGAATATTTCACAGGCAAACTCAACAACCTGAAATTGACATTATTGTTCTTCATATTTTAAAAAGTCAGAGAGCAGATATCTCTCATTGTAGAGGGAATGATACCAGGAAGCAAACACTAGGAAAAAGATACAGATCTTATGAGACGTTATCAGTAACTGATAGAACGGTTCACTGTCAAGCCAGCTTTTCAGTCCTGATGTGTTTTTTTAATGTATTCTCTGTGTTATAGGCTGTGTATTCATTTTCTTTCTAGTGCTCCAAATATTTCTGACTTTTGTTTAACTGCTTTTAGTAACTTATATGGAGAGTTGTATATCAGGAGGAAATTAGGGTCTGTGCTCAGAAAAAATCTAATCAAATCTGCAAGTGCAAAAAGAAAATTATCAAAATTTGAAATTTTATAAAAATTTAGAAAATGAAATATAATCTGTGGAACTGAAGAATGAATTCCATGTGTTAAAATACTTGACACACTCACACACACACACACACACACACACACATATATATATATATATATATATGTATATATATATATATATATATATATATAAACACCACACTCATAGTTTAATTTGGATCTGGACCAAATGGCCAAACTAACCGTAATGCACATATTTTACCTGGCATTGTTTGGCATTTATTACGAATTGCATATTTACAATGACGATGTACAGTATTTTGTTAAATGTATCAGACTTTAGATAAGATCACTATGCAAATGTGGCTACTTTGACAGCAGGTGCATGTATAATGTATTGTTGTCCAGTTGTCCAATTTCCTTTCACCCTCTGATGCATGAATTATGAAAGCGTTGGTCAAGATAATTTTTCTTAAGTGTTTTTATTTTTCTCAGGATATGAAAAAAAATGTTGAACGTTTTTTCCCCCAAAATGTGTTTTTTTTTTTCATAAAGCCACAGCCTTGTCCACTCCAGTGGACTACATATGCGTCTGAGCACTCAACATAAAAAATTGTGAACTTATTGTAAATAGGAATTACCTTGAGTTCTATTGTAAACATACGTACAAACACTTGTTTTTTATGCTTGGAAAAACATTTGAACGTTTTTTTGAAAATTTCGACACTACCGTATTTTCCGGAGTATAAATTGCACCAGCCATAAAATGTATAATGAAGAATTTAAAAAAACATATAAGTTGCACTGGACTATAAGTCGCGTTTTGGGGGGAAATTTTATTATTTTTCTTACAAAATCTGAGACCAAGCATTTCACATTGTAAGACAAGTACTGGTAACAATAACAGAATACACAACCAGGGCACAGCAGCACACCACGGTCCCCAGCAGAGGATGGCAGTGTTTCAAACCCTCCCTGCGGGTGGGGAGAGCTCATTCCTGGGCCGGAGTCAGCCCGCAGCACCCCGCCACAGGCTGCAGCAGGTGATTGCGGTGTTTGAAACCCTCCCAGCGGGACAAGGGAGCTCATTCCTGGGTCGGAACCGCCCGGCCCGCAGCAGCTCGCCACAGGCTCCAGCAGGTGATGGCGGGGCAGAGGAGCTGAAGCCTGGACCGGAGCCAGCCCACAGCAGTGTGCCACAGTCTCCAGCAGGTGATGGTGGGGCAGAAGAGCTTATTCCTGGTCCGGAGCCGGTATACATAATTTGGTATATAAGTCGCTCTGGAGTATAAGTCGCAGGACCAGCCAGACTATGAAAAAAGGGCGACTTATTACATGCCATCATCATCGTCATAATCATTGTCATCAACTTCTTGACTGTTCTTCTCTGGCAGCCACTCATCATCACTGAACTCCTCATCACTGGAGCTGGTGGGAATTCCCTGGACTATTCTGTAGTCTACTTGATTCTTTGCTGCATTTGAATTCTACAAAATATGCTAAAGTAATTATAGTAACTCAAACTACAGCTAATCTGTCCAAAATGTATATTTAAAAAAATAGCTAAGTGTAATAATTATACACTTACTTATAGCCAAAAACAGTCCCAAGAAACAGTGAGGCAATTTATGACTTAAAATATACTGCCTAATGAATGATGTCCACTTCATTTCACACATGGTTAATTATAGTTTTCTATATACTGTATTAGACATAAATAATTCACATTCAAAACATATAATATCCTTCCATAGATGTTACTACATATAATCATTTTATTTATTTATTTTTACCAGTGGGGCTCCTACAGGATAGAAGGGTTGACAGGATATGTCAGCAGCCGTCAGCAGGGGTGGCTGTTTGTTGGCCATCTTGGATTTAGCCGCAGGGGTGTTAAACTCCAGTTCTTGAGGGCCCGTATCCTGCATCTTTTGTTGTTTCCCTGTTCCAACACAATTGATTCACCTGTACAGCAGCTCATCAAGCTCTCCAGAAGCCTGTTGATCGCCTGCTGATTGAAATCAGGTGTATTGAAACAAGGAAAACACTAAAACATGTGGGATGGTGGCCCTCGAGGACCAGAGTTTGACATCAGTGATTTAGAGGAAAGTTAATTGCTGTTATACTGACTGAACACTGAATTGACTTCAATAGAGTATGGCAGCAGAGAGCACTCTAGAGGCCCCCAGAGACCCATGGTTGTAATATTACAACATCAGATTTAAGTCTACAAAAATAAACCTTCCCCATTTTTTTCTTTTTAAAACCACATTTACATTGCTAAGAGGTCCTATTGTTCAGTTCTGCAACACTATTGGCTGTTAAAATGTGTAAATAGGCCCGTTTATCTGGCCTCCTAGAACAACATGTGAAAGGTTAAAAAAAGATTTTGCAGCTGTTTTCTAAATTTGGGTTTCTGGGGGTTAATTAAAACCACAGAAACAGATGCACTAAAGAGAAACACACGTTTTAGTTGCTGTCCACTGTAGTGACCTCTATGCATCAAAGGGTTCAACAAGACAACTAAGAACTAAAAGTCATTCATAGAGTCCTGGGAGAAGGAAACTATGAGACCCGAGTCTACTGTCTGTGTCATCATCAGAGAAGCATCAAGCATCAAGTAAGGTGTTACCGGTGCTTATGACAATATTTAAACATTCAAATAAGAAGTAAAGTAAGAAAAAAGACTTTGTAATCCCATGTTTCGAAAGTGCATGGAGACAATTGGATTTGCAAGGCGAGGAAATATGATCGCCAATTTGACTCAAGTAATTTCAACAACAATACCCTGATTGTTATAGCCAGCTCAATGAAGGCAGACTGTACCGATGTTCATAGTAGGTGTCTGCTAACTAAATGTTCAACTTTTACATTGGCCACCCTGATGTGGCAGCACCTTATTAAGTTTTCTATTCATCTAAGTTAAAAGTGCAGTAGGTAAGAATGGATTAAGAATGACATCTTGTAGTCAAATTTGGGTGTTGTAGCCCATTTTCCTGAGCAAAATGTTACAATCTCACTCCCGTTCAGTGCCTTTCATGACTGATGCCAGTCACCTAGAGTCTTCTGGTGCTGATTCTAGGTGACAAGCAAAGATGAGCCATACATAGTGAGTTGATATGTTATAGTGCTGTTATAGTTCTGAAAAACTCACTGAAGGAAGTTAAACACCATGATTGACCCATTATTAACGTCACACATACATTTCATTGTATTATAGAATTGTTGGTAAATGAAAAATAGCTAAAGATAATTAATTCATTGTACAGATGAGAAAGAGGAAAAAACTATAGAAAGAGTAAACATAGTAAAGCAGCTTTAAATAAAAGGGTCTTTAGAAGCTTCCAGACTGTCAATGCCACGTTAGGACAAAGGAAGATCATTCCAAAGTTAGGGTGCAACAGTCTGGAAGGACTGATCACCTGACTTTTATATCTGGACTTTGGAAATTCTAGAAGGTCCTGGTTTGTGTACTTGAGGGCTCGGGTTGGAGCATAAGGCTTGAACAGATCAGAAATAAAGGGAGGAGATTGACCATGTAGAGCACTGAACATTATAGTCAGGATTCTAAAATGAATTCTAAAGTTAATGGGTAACCAGTACAGAGACATTAGAATAGGAGTGATGTGTGCACTTCTGTCTGGTCCAGTTAGGAGCCTTGCTGCAGAGTTATGGACCAACTGAAGGTGATCTAGGGCTTTTTTTTCATGTGAAAAGTGTTACAATAATCTAGATGGGAGGAGATAAAGGCATGGATAACCATTTCAAGTTCATGTTTTATACCAGCCTTTGCAGTTTAGAGATATTTAATAAGTTGTTACAACGATTTTTCTGACCAGTGTTTTTGAGAAGCCTTGAAGAGACATTGATTGGTCAAAACACCCACATTCCCTAAGTTTGACTTGACAGCAGAAGATAAATGACTAAGTAGTTGACTAATGCTCTTAGGGACAATGATCAGCCATTCAGTCTTTTCAGAGTTTAACTGAAGGAATTTTTCTCCTAGCCAGCTGGGGATAGCTGATAGACACTCGAGTAATTCAGAGTTTATAGAGCTCATAATTCTTAAAAGAGTAATACAGCTGAATGTCATCTGTATGTAGGTGATAAGAGACGTTATGTAAATGGTATATGTAAAAAGAGGGAGTATATATAGTAGAAATGAGAATGGACCCAAAACAGAGCCTTGGGGTACCCCACAGAACAGATAGGTTGAATCTGACATGATTTTGTTTATACAGACACTGTAACTTCTGTTAGAAAGGTACGATCTAAACCAGTCTAAAACAGTTTTAGAGATCCCCACAGAGTCACGAAGTCTGTTGATTAAGGTGTTGTGATCAACAGTCTCAAAACCTGAAGAAAGATCTAACAATACTAACACTGTGATTTCCCCATTGTATATGCAGCCACCATGATGTCACTGGAAAATTTAAGCAAAGCATTTCTGTTGAATACTTTTTACAAAAACTAGAATGGAATTTGTCTAAACTGTTGCGTAGTTCCAGAAAAGTAATCAGTTGATCTGCAACAACTTAAAAAAAAAAGTAGAGATAAAGGGCAATTTGGAAATGGGTCTGTACTGTTTTTCTGAGAAGAGTCCAAACTGAGTTTGTTAAGGATAGGTTCAACTAGGGATGAGCCGGATACTCGTTTCAGATGAGTATCTAGTACTGATAAAGCATTTTTGACGAATAAAAGAATGAAACGAGTAAAACTTGTAAATATCTGTAATTGTGCTGAAGGAAAATCCTCATTGGGTAACTGACTGTCTTCGCGCTCTGTGATTGGCCAGTCACATAGAGTGCACGCCCCCTCCCTACACACAAAACTCTGCAGCCTGGACCTCGGTCCGCGTCCGGCCCATCCACGCACACACACAAACTGTAACGATCTCTCTGTGCTTGCTTCATTGTTGCACACGTTTCTTCAGTACTCCCGAGGTTTTCTTCAGGTTGCTTCTTTTTCAGTTTAACATTTAAAGAAACTTGTTTCGTAATGTACATGGTGCATTTGACAAGACAGAGCTGAAAACGGCTGCGTCAATCACTGCCTCCGCTCCGGTTGGGTTTTCGCTCTCTCTCTCATAGAATGAGTGATACAGAGGGTACTTCAGCTGAGACTGAATCAAATTATTGATAATTTAAATCAAATTAAAATTTAAAAAAAGTTGTCTGGTTCTAGTATTTCATATTTCCTAGTTCATATTGCATGAGTTCAGATGTATTAATTCATGCACTTAAATATTAATGTTCTGATTTTATTGAAAAAGCTTGTTCTGTAATAGTTCCTTTACTATTGTGATCAAAATATTTTATCTAAATTCTGAGGCTGCTTTGTAAATAGTTTTCAAATAAACAATACAGATAGCAGCTTCTGATCAATCCATACCAATTTCAGATTTAAAATAATGTATTGATGTAAACCACACCCGCTTCCGGTTAAACTACACCCACTTTCGAGTTAGGCCATGCCCACTCCGTGTACAGATACAGATAATTTAGATGGTTGAACAGATACAGATACAGATAGTGGTGTACACGCTCATCCCTGGGTTCAACCACTGCATGTGTGAAAACAGAGCCAGATTGGAGAGATCAAATCACAATGTATGGGCTAATTTGGCCAAAACTCTTAAAAAGCAAAGTAGTTGGGAGAATATCAAGAGGGGATGATGGTGTTTTCCAGAATTAAACACATTAGAGTAAAGCAAAAGATGCTGTGACTTCTTTGGGGTACAAGAAATTACTTCTGGGGTGCTCCTGTTTACTGGCTTTGGTTCTTTAAACAACTCTGGAGCTTTTGCCTGCTGGTGTTAAATTACAAATGTCTGTGCTGCAGTGAATAGCTTGGCACTTATTCGGCAACCTAGCAAGCTCAGGGATTGTAAACAGTAACTACGTCCCTCTTTTGTTTTTGTTTTATATGAAAGGAGAGAAACTGAAAATGCTCTTACCGACTGAGAAAGAAAACAATTGCAATATAACCTTCGTTCCAACACGACTGAGACATCAGACTGTAAATATTTCATTGTAGAAGTCTTACATATTGCCCTTTTAATACAGTCAGGGAAACAATTTATTGGTTGATGCAAAAAAACAACATAATATCAAAGTTACATTTTATAAAACATTGTTAACTATACTCTTCAATGTCAAACGTCAGAGCAGCTTAGGTAAACGAGCAAATGTTACAATATACTTTGGTTGTGAACCAATGTATCAACATAAAATCTGTCCATCAACAATTGTTTAGAGGTTTGATTGCGTTTCAAAATCCAGCTAAGTTTGAGAACCACTGGTCCGACCTATGTGTTGTCTATTTCCATCCTCTCGAAGAACATGTCATGTTCCAACAGGAAAGGAAAAACTGTATAGAGATACCAATTCACTCCATCTTTAGTTAGGACATATTTTCAAATATACGTATAAAAGGAAAGGCTCGTCGCACTTTAGAGAGACAGAAAAAAACATGTGTCTGTCCCAATCCTAAATTAGGTGCCAGTTACTATTAAAGAGAAGGGAAAATGGGTGGGGAGTGGTTGTGGATGACATATTAGAAATGACAAAGACAAGTTTGCAAATCTGGATATAGAAGAATAAAATATGTGCTTTTCTTTGAGTTTATTCTAATAAACACACAACATGCTGTTCAATCAACAGATTCAGACAAAGAAAGGGAGGTGCATACACACTGATATACACACATCTACTCTGTGCATGGTTATGCAAATACATCATCGCACACCTGCCACAAATCATCAAAATGCCTATCTCTGACTTGCAGCATACTGCGTAACATGAGACGTATTAAACTTAAAAAGACACACGCATAAACGCACATCTGTAATGAAATCAACAGTGACACAGAAACCTGCAAATAAAATCCATTAATTTGTTTTCTATACCCGCTTGTCCACGCAGGGTCGCAGGGGGCTGGTGCCTATCTCCAGCAGCCTCTGGGCAGGCAGGTGGGGTACACATTGGACAGGTTGCCAGACCATCGTAGGGCAATACAGAGACACACAGGACAAACAACCTAGCACACACACACTCGCACCTAAGGATAATTCTAGAGACCAATAAACCTGACAGTCATGTTATTGGACTGTGGGAGGAAGCCAAAGAACCTGGAGAGAACCCACATATGCACAGATACAAACGCATGCGGAAAGACCCAGGCTGGGATTTGAACCCAGGACTTTCTTGATGCAAGGCAACAGTTCTAATCACTGCTCCACTGTGCAGCCTGCAAATAAAATCACTAACCTAAATAAAAAAATAACAAATGTAAAATTTAAAACCCAAACACATTCTGTGCACTTTATTGGAATATAATGTGGTGCCTTGTCTGGCACACGTGCAGTGGAAGGTTCTGGTAGTCATGTTGTCTTAGGCTCAGCTGTGATGGGGGTGAAGGACATCCTGTTGTCTTTCCCCTTTCAAATTGATCTATTGTCTGTTCATCTTGTGTTCTTTTCAAATGAGATGATTCATCACTATCTGTGTAAGTCCTATTCATCTGGAATTCTGGATAAAAAAAATAAAATGTCAAGATGCAGTTACTCAAACTAAAAATAAGTTATTCTTTCAACATATTTGAATGTACTTAACACTTTCCCACAATGCTGTCGTTTTTCTTTCAGAACCTCTTATTTTGCTTCCTCTCACCCCTCCCTCCACCTCCCCACATTTTAAGCTCTTATAAATCATTCTCTGGCAGCCGTGTGTGTGTTCATGTGTTGTCGCTCTCTTAAAGACCAAAACCGAAACCTTGTGGAAAATCCTCGGCTTCCTTTTAAAATGCACCCAGCATGAGTGTCCAAGGCCTCAATGGGATATGAGGAGGGTGGAAAGGAGGAAGAGGAGGTGGGGAGGAAGACTGGAGTTGTGCGAGGCAGGAGCCAAGAAAGGGGGACAAGCAAGGTTTGTAGAAAAATGAATAACAATTGGGTCTTGCAGGAAAACTAGCTTCAGAAACTTCTGTTTGTCTAAGAAGGAAGAGTAGAAGTGGAATAAAAGAGAATACGTAGAAGTGAAAGCTTCATTTTAAAGTATCATGTCTCATCTAACCTCCATGACCTAACAGGAAGTCCAAACAAAACATGTCCACTCTTCAAATCTTTTTCTACAATCAAATAAGCTTTGGTCCTATTCGTTTCATGAAAAAGTGACTGAAATACAATCCCATTTCTGACACATTGACTCTGACATGCTTCCTCACCTTCACACATCATAACGACCTCCTGTCCTAGTGAACGCACCCAGAAACAGAGACAAGCTGACAATGGGAGAGTGAGCTGGAGAGAGTAACTCAATGAGAGCTATAATGGGCCCCATATGTGCTCCATGTGTGCCTGAGTGCCACATATCTGTCCTCTCCACTTCTTCCTGTGATTTCTCAACAGCATTCCACTAAAGACACACACACACACACGCGCACGCACACACACTCAAAGTTGTGGTTAAATGTGCAGTAAAAATGAAAACAACATTTCTTAAGACATTTTGAAAGGTGCCGATGCAGCTACTGAATCAGACACCAAAGTCAAAATGAAATCATGATGGGGTACAAAAAAGTTGAGTAATAAGAGTTTGTTAGCAAAAATATTTAAACGTTTTAGACGGTTCAAGGGTGATCTGTGACAGATAATCCTCCAAGCATTCTGAAACTGATTGTATTGTTACACAACTCTGTGTAACCTGTTTAAGCTTTGACTGACTACTGATATGTATTAAAAATGTTTCTTATTTTCGAAGATCCCAAACAAACCACCAGCTGACTGGTTTAGATCTATGGACTCCTCAATCACAAAATTCCTTTGGCAGGATAAACCTCCACGAATTAGCTTAAAAACGCTTCAGAAGATCAAAGACAGTGGAGGAATGGATCTACCCAACTTTTATTATTATTTCTTAGCCAACTGGCTGCAATATATTCCAAGATGGTTGCAAGATAACCCACTAGGTGAGTCCTGGTTAGATATAGAACAGACACTTTGCAATACGATAGAGCTTTCAGGCTTACCATTTATTAGCTCAAGCATAAGAAAACATGAAGGCTTCAAAAGTATTAGTATCAGCACTTTTCTGACGGCATGGTGGGAGTATCTTAAAATGACAGAGTCTTCACTAATACCATGCAGACGCACACCCATCTGGAATAATCCTGATGTTTTGCAAAATAACAAAATGATGAACTTTCCGGACTGGGAAAGTAAAGGAATCCTAAACCTGGAACATATATGAAGGATTGGACTTCATCCCATTTAACAGAATAGTCTCCCAATTTGGAATAGATAAGAATAGCTTTTTAGAATATCACCAAATTAAATCTGTAGTCAAACAAAAATTTAAGCTCAATAAAATAGAATTACAAACACCACCAAGGGTATTAGACTTTTATAATCTCAAACCCCCCAAACTACTGTCTAAAGTATATAAGACACTGTCCAAAATAGACGATAGAATAGTAATCCTTATTGAAAAATGGAAGGTGGATCTATCAGTCAGCTTTGACCAGGACTTCTGGTCCCAAACTTGTTAAAAAACTTTTAAAATGATCAGACACCCCAATTTACAATTCATTCAGTACAAAATTCTGCACAGTGTACACTTTCAGGTCATCATACGTTCAAGATGGGGTTTGTGTCATCTGACACATGTACACACTGCACAAACAACATTTTGACACTTACATTCACGCACTGTGGTCCTGTCCACCTGTCCAGGAATTTTGGGGTAGAGTATGTGAAGATCTGTCAAAATGTCTGAAATGTCATATCCCAACTTCCCCCTCTCTTTGTTTACTGGGAAACCTGGACGATGCCCCGATTGAAACATTTGTGGTTCACGTGGTTCTGACTGCCATATGCATCGCTAAGAAAACTATCCTCTTGAATTGGAAAAATAGAGATACTCTTTGCATTAACCAGTATAGAAATCTTTTGTTAGATCATATTACACTTGATTTAGCCTCTGCTTCCAATTCAAATCAATCTCTCTGGGCTCCTTTGATCGGTTCCATCACATAGCGATAATGAGGGATCATTGATATTGTCCTGCGGGATGATGTGGGTGATGGGGTGGAGGGTCTGAGTTTGGAGTATCCGGACGTTCCCTAGAGGTGGGTTCACTGGGGGTGTCTGGGACTGGGGGGCTGCTGCCCCCCTCTGGAGGTGCTTGGGTTGCCTCGGGGGGTGGAACTCTGGCGGTTGTGAGTGGGGCCCCTTGGGGGTCGTGGCGGTGGCCATGGGTCGCTGCCTGGCAGCTGCATTGCCCCTGAGCAGGTCTGGTTGGGGGCCTGGGGCCACGATGAAGCAGCGCATGTCAACTCAGTGTGGATAGTGGGGGGAGCATTGAGGGTTGGAGGGTTGCAGTGACCCTGGACGCTTCAGCTGCCTTCCCGCAGTCCCGCCCAGGCTGGGAAAAGAGACAGAGTTGAGTTGCCAAAGCGACGGCACATTTCACATATCTTCTGAGGGGGAGTTTCATTGGAGCCTTGCAGGCTCAAGGACACCAGATTCCGATTAGAAATTGTTTTGGGGCCAGACAGAGATAATTTCCTCTCTGTCTTACAGTTTGTTGGTCCTCAACCTCTCAAAATCCCAATAATGGACATTAATCTATCCCAATCCGTGCTGATTCGTCCACTCTCTCCTTGATGGCGTCCATCTTTTGTGCCAAAGAATGAATCTCCACCAAAGTCCCAAGCTTACGATTCATCTTGACCATTATTTGACTCTGTGAATTCACAGTGCGGTGCAAACCATCTCTGAGCTCCGGGATCAGGCCAATATTCCTCGACAGCTTGTTAATTTTCCGGTAAGCCAGGTAGCCTCCAAGGCCAATGAGCAGGAAACCTGACACCAACACACTGAATATCCATACGTCTTCAGAGTCCTCCACAGACAGCTGAGAAAGACAGATCAAGTTCCACTGTTTCCAGGAGTTAATGATGTGTCCAACTGGGTCTGTCCGGGTGGGACATCCGGGAGCCCCTTCTCCCGTTCTCATCGTTGAAACAATTTCATCAATCGCGTTGAGAGACCAGCTGACGAGATCCATTTAAGTGAATTTCAGTTTCCAGTTTCCAGAAAAATGCAGAAGCAGCCGGGCACCCAGCACACAGAGACAGAGGCCTTGAGAATAAGATATGGAGGAGAGGAGGAAACAAGTGTCTGCACCCGCCAAGAGCCGGAAGAAGAATGCGTGACTGTGGTCATCACACAAACATGCACATAGGACCTTGGGGGGTGGACAAGTCAGGGGGTGCAGGTATGGACCCCATTTCTGCATGCCTGTGGCAACCTGCTCCCCAATTTTATTGGCACCTTAAACACTTCCACCAACGACATTCCACGCAAACACACACTTAGGGCCTTAGGAGTGAGCACATTCAATGGCATTTGGCAGGGGGATTTTTCAGCCTCATCCCGAGTGCCGGTACCCACTTCCAAATTTAAACTGCACTTACACACTAAGGGCTGTGGGTGCAAGTGGGGTAGGGTGGTGGCATCAGCTGACGTAGGTCAGACGATGCCCGCACATCCCGCTCACCACAGCCATGGAATACACCTCATCAACACGCACTAACACTATAATGGAGCAGGGGGAGGGAGACTAGGGGTCTTAGCTCACCTCTGTTGTCGCTTGGCTTCCTGGGGCTGGAGGCTAGGAAGGAGATCTGGCCATCTGGCTGGGGTCTGGGATGGTGGGTCGCTTTGCTCAGCGTTGGGCGGGGGAGCCTGCTCATCAGCACCCCAGCAGAAAGGGCCGAACTCTGGGAACCGGTAATTGTTGTACCCCATAAGCATCCGTACCGGGACAAGAGTGAATAGGGTGTGTTGGTGAGCATGAGTGGGTGTCCGGCATGCATTTTTGTAAGTCTTTGGTTGTGTGAGTATGAGGGAGGGAGTGTGTGACTGTGTCTGTGTATGACTGTATATGTCAGGTGGGGCCTTTGACTCCTCCCTTCTCCTGAGACTTATTTTGATGCTATACATCTTCGTCTACCCTCCCCCACCATACCTGGTGTGGAGTGCGGTGCCTTGGTCTGCCTGAGTGTTTGTGGCTCCCGGGTCAGGGGTTTTAAGATTTTTGGCATCTGCCTGATCAATCCCGGTGGCTGTCTGGTGGGATCTGGGTCCCTGGGCTCTGCTGGGTCCCGGGCAGGGGTGGTCCCCCCTGGGTCCTGAGTTGCTGGGTCCCGGGCTCGGCCGGCTAGGGGGTGGGAGGCTGCGGGTGGGCCTGTGGGCTTGCCGCTGATATCTCCTGGGACTCTGCCAGCTGCTGGTTGTGGCCCCCCGGGGCGATCCTCTGCACCTCTCGAGGGGGGCAGGGGCTTTTCTGGTCGCAGTCTCCTTGGGGTCACTGTGCTCTGGGGAAGCTCCTGGATCTCTGGGATTTGGAGCTCCCTCCATCTCCTATACATCTTTGGGGGGCAGATCTGTGGCCTCTCACACTCTCAATTGGATGCTCCTATAGAGAAACCTTACATATACAAGCGCATGTACACACACAGGTGCTCACATGGTGCTCTCATAAGTATGGACTTAGGCACGTTCATCACATGTCTGAAGGCTATGGTGGGCACTTAATGCATTGTGATTTATTATCGTGTGATTGTTCAGTAAAACAATGTTGATTTTATATTTCTTCATCAAGCTGATGCAGTGACAGCTTGCCCCAGTTGTATTGTTGTGTGTCCCTTTTCTGCAGGTCTAGAAGCAGACTCTTGTTCTTCACTGATTGTTTATTTACAAGCGGCCGAAATGAGTTTCCTCCGTAGGGTGGCCGGGCTGAGTCTTAGAGATAGGGTGAGGAGCTCGGACATTCGGGAGGGACTCGGAGTAGAACCGCTGCTCCTCCAGATCGAAAGGAGCCAGTTGAGGTGGTTTGGGCATCTGGTCAGGATTCCTCCCCGGGGAGGTGTTTCGGGCATGTCCTGCCAGCAGGAGGCCCCCGGGTCGACCCAGGGCACGTTGGAGAGGTTACATCTCCAATCTGGTCCGGGAACGCCTTAGGGTCCTGCCGGAGGAGCTAGTGGAGAAGGCCGGGGAGAGGACGGTCTGGAGCTCCCTAGTTGGGATGATGCCCCCGCGAGCCGGACCCGGATAAGCGGAGGAAGACGACGACAACGAGTATCTGGCATGACATTAAATGCAGACGCTTTGATGCTCCACCCAAGAGTAAATCTGTAAGGGTTGTCACCAGCATTCAGACATTAATTCTGTTTGCTTCACAGACAGACAGGACACATGAAAAATAAATAAATAAAATAAATTAATTAAATTTAAAAAATGTTTCTATTATTTTATTCTATATTTATGTCCTTTTGCTACCAAAATAACAATATTTCAAATTAAAGTGCATCTTCTCATTCATTTTCATAAAATGAGTCTTTAGTATGTGAAAATGGAGTAAATGTCCCAGGCACTCATAATAAACCACAATTTTCATCAATGTTATGCTGAGCACATGAGCACTGTCACTAATTCACACCTTAGCAAAACTCTAAACGTACACACTGTTGATTTCTCCCCACATTTATTGTGTCTCTGTGCAAAAAAGAACGTGCATGGATGTTATTTAATATTATAAATGACCGCTGCACTCGTCACCCTCATCTGAGCTGCATTATTAGACACAGAATTGATTATTACTTATGTGCCACAGAGGTCACAGAATAGTGATATTCTTTCTTCTTATTTCTTCTGGAAGGAAACATTTAATCAATTAATCAGTCTCATTTGCTTAACTACAAACTATTTCTGAACTCAGTCCTTCCCAGAATCATAAAAGGAACACTTAGATAACAAGAAACTTGCTTCCTAAAGCTGATGTTCATTCGCTGAATACATTTGCAGTGGTCTCTAGTAGGAATGAATGCCTGGTGAGTCGTATTCTGGGGACAAAAGCGTCGGTGCACTGGAGTTTTTCAGAGCTGAGCTTCAGCAGATAGCTGGTTTAGGAGTCTTATTTCCTGATATTCAGACATCTCGCCTTGGCTTGCTCTATCTTCTTCTATCAGAAGCTAATGTAGGAGATAGGTGTAGGAGACTATTTTCAGGTTCAGCCTGCACGACAAACTTTAAGTGACCGACTATTATCAGAAAAAATAAGTAATTAAAAATGTTTTTTTAGTGTTCTACACTTTTAACTGAAATAATCTTTATTAGTGTGTTTGCTCTCAGTATCCTAAGTTTGTGGTGAACCAGACACCAAAGGGCACAGTTGAACAAACTGCTTCATTAATAAACTATGTGCATAAGTCAGACATCTGCACATGCAGGACTTTTTCCAAAAAGCCTTGTGTTGTTCTAGTTTTCATACAGTCCCCTTCATACTATTTTATGTTAGCCTCACAACAAACAAATATGTCACTCATAATGGCAAATAGCAACCATGAATTATTTTGTTGTCTCAGTTCTGGAATTAAAATCGAAAACTCCTGAGTGAAAAAAGGAAATGTGTAAGTTTACAACAAAAGGTCAGCAAGTAGGAAAAATGATAGAAAATATGTAACTCAGCTGGCTTAGACATATACAATGAAGTAAAAAAGAATTGTGTCACCTTCTAATTGTACAAGTTCTCCCACTTCAAAAGATGAGAGAGGCCTGTAATTTCCATCATAGGTAAACCTCAACTATGAGAGACTGAGAAAAATACACCCAGAAAATCTAATTGTCTGATTTCCAAAGCACTTATTTGCTAAATATGGTGGAAAATAAGTATTTGGTCAATAACAAAAGTCCATCTCTAAACACTTTGTTGGCAATGACAGTAGTCAATATTTTCTGTAAGTCTTCCCACTGTTGCTGGTATTTTGGCCCATTCCTCCATGCCGATCTTTAGTGATGTTTTGGGGTTGTCGCTGGGCAACACAAACTTTCAGCTCCACATCTTCTTCAGCAATGAGTTGGGGAGGGGTGTAACGTTTCATCTGTGCCAATCAGTGGTTATGTTGTTTCTTAGGTTGATTTTCCTAAACCAATCACAATTCACAATTTCATTACCTGTGTACAGGAGGGGGCTTAATACACAGCTTTGTGGAAATCCATAGTTCAGTACAATGGTGAATTGTGTGGTCTGCCCATCAGGACATCCCAAACCCGGCAGCATATTAATGATTTTGTTTCTAAAACCAGTTGTGTTGACTAGTGGCTGCAGAACTGAACTCTAGAAAAATAACGACTGGATGTTCTTTTAGTTCCACAAAACCAAAATTTCTGGTAGTTTCTGACAAAACAATGGTCACATTTTTTAAAGCTTCATTATCCAGTGACAAAGCATTAGAACGCATCTAAAAACATGCTTTCCTCTGAAAGTTGTATTAGTCACAGTGTTGCTGCCCTTATGAATAAACATTACATTCATATTAATTAGGCACATGTAATAAAAATAGAACAAAGGAAAATGTGTAAAAGACATGTCAAATTGTGTTACCTTTTATTTAGTGTTGCTCATTATTCAGACCATGCGAACATAATGTGAATAATGTGTGAGATGTGCACGCTCTGATTGCACTGATGTTTCTTCATAAGTGTCGGCTTATGAGCTTAAAAAAATGTCTTCTGCATCTATGCAGCGTTTATACATCTGACCCCATGTGTGTGTCTCAGTTTCGCTGGCAGCCTTCAATGAGCTGTAAACGACCCCCGGGGAATTATTGTAAGAACTAAAGATTTTGTTCAATTACATCATCTTTTCAATAAAGGATTTCAATAAAGGATTTAAAACAGTTTAAACAGTTCAGTTTACTTATCTGAGCTTGATTATTTTCATGTCATATTTGCAGTGTGTGCTCAATAAGGACAGTCTTTTTTTTCCCTCTATATGTACCTTCATGAATACATTAACATCTTTTTGTCTCCTTGCTTCAGGGTTTTCCCCTTGAGAGTAATTAAGCAGAATTTAAATACGTTTTTTTTTCTCCCTGTACTTGCTGATATATGCTGACTCATATGGAAAACATTAGCTTTCATCCAATGAGCCAACCCTGAGTCTTTGGACGTAGCATAACCGATGTGCATTGACATCAATTTATAGAGAGCAATTTGAAGGCTGGTTTTAATCTTCCCATGACCCACTTTTGGTCTCCAACCAGACTTTGACAAAACACTGGACACATTTTTTCCAACGTCTGAGACCGGGAATAAAAATGGAGTTTGTTTCTGTTGGGCCACAACATAACCAACCAGTGTTTTTATAGGAAACAGCCCCCATAGAAAGAGGCTAAATTTAAACATATACACCCTCCATGTCAGGATCTCTCAATGTGGGAATCAGGATATGGTGCAGGGTCACAGACCTCTCAAGGCTCAATTAAACTGGGTCTCACTAGTGAAAGGCTAATTGTCCTGGGTTTGCTTCATGGCTAAAAAAAAGTTGAAGAACCACTGGAAAAAAAAAAAAAAAGGAAAAGTCTCACCTTGTGACACGTCTAGTTAGTATGACATTTAGCTGTCCTTGGGGAGGCATGGAAACAGAAACTCCAGGAGGAGAGAGCAAAGACATGGAGTGCTGCTCTGTGAGTGTAAGTTAACTGATTTTTCCTTGCGGAAAATTAGCCATGCTAGAAACATTATATCAGATCCCAGACAGCCACTCACACAGTCCCTGCCTCACAGCTTCAAAATATTTCAAATTCCTGGTATCTGGAGTCCCGGAAATCTGAGAAGAGTGAATTTTTCCCTTGTGACAAAATTTATTTCAGGACCAATTCATCACCCTAACATTTAGAGATACTCAATCCCAGAATTAGGTAGATCACTTGAATATTTATAATTATTTCCAATGGGACAATATGGATATTTACAACTAACTTAAGAACCAGAAAAAAATGTGCATAAAAAGTATCAAAAGCATCAGCTTCATGCCCTCTGCCGCTCCCCAGGGTTAGGGTTAGGGTTTTACTCCTTTCCTGCTCCAACACACCTAATTCAGTGGTTGAATCACCTGTTCACCAGGGTTTTAACCTCTGTAGAAGCTTTTTATTCAACGTCTGATTAAAATCTGGTGTATTGGAAAGGGAAACAGCTAAAACATGCTGGATAGCAGCAGTAGAGGAGGATTGCCCACCCCTGCCTGAAGACTGTTCTAAAAAGTAAAAACAACAATGTGCACATATCATTAATGTTTGGGTCAAATTTCTGCTACAAACTTTTGTACATTTTCTAATTAATTAGCCCAATTGTATTTGCCTAATCAGAAATTATTAAAGTGACTATGTGTAGTTTAGTTAACATTAATCTCTGGAAATATCCATCAAAATGTTGTTGTAAATGAATTAAAAGACACCCAGTTGATGAAAAATATTGGCAGTTTCACAACATATAACCATAAAAGTCAGGTCCAAAACACATGGGAGCGGGTCTAAGGGTGTTTCTCAATGCCAAGTAACCTCACCTTGATGTCTTGGCCCCGCCCCGGTTGCCTAGGAGATATGTCATCAGGAGCGGCCAAGATGTGTTCCAATGTTCATGTTCTACCGAGGCGTGTGTTCTCCATTTGTTAGCCATTTAGCTAGCTGAGCAAGGATACATAGTAGGTGTCTTGTAGCCTAGCCTTGGTCAAAAATTACCCAAAATGAATTGCAGTATTTTCTAAAGGATGGCAGATCAACAGCCGGCAGCTACTTTGGGGGCAAATGTAAAGTTTAAATGTGTCAACTGATTTAAAATGTTTGTTTTATATCTAAAGAAGTTATCTATGGTTGGTTAGTTGCTTTGTAGTTGCAGCTTCGGTGGCTAGCGGGTAGTAACTCACTTCTGTATTTAATTTAACAAATATATACACAATTTAAAAAGTAAAAGGCTTGTTATATATTTGTATTAAAATTAATACTCATAAAATATAATATTATCTCCCGTGTCACGTGGCGTTACATGACGGCAGCTTCCACGGCGGTCATATGATGCGAGTCTGTTCCATTTAACCGTTTTCTTTGAACAAGGAAGGACCGTGTCCTCGTAAGTAAGGTGCCTGGCCTCGCAAGACATCGCCTTGCAATGCCAGGCGTCTTGACATTGAGAAACACCCCATGTCTCAAGACAACGCCATATTAAATGCCATATTTCCTTCTATGGAAGCCTGTGAGGACAAAACACATTTACTGATTTGTAACAAATGGTTACAAAAGTTTCACTAATAATAAACACTGTTGTTTTACACATTTACATCTTCACTTATTGCCAGTGATGAAAGGGAGTCTGATGTGTTTGTCATTTTTCTGGAGGTTGCACTCCCAGGGATTTTTGACCCTAATGGCCATCTGTTGTAAGGTTTTGTTTGAACAAAATGCTTGCTTGCAATGATTTAGGTATGTACTGCCCCCTATCACCAGGGATAATACACACTGTCACTTTAAAACTTAAGATTGTTAACCCTCCCACTGTCCTAATGGGTGACCCCGCGAGGAAAGTTGACCATTGAGCAGGGTTGATGGTTTATCCCTTGGGTCCATGTGGCAGGGGTGAGGAGTGAGCACCACCTCACCCCTGCTACATGGACCTCAAAGGATAACCTATCAACCCTGCTCAATGGTCAACTTTCCTCACGGGGTCACCCATAAAGACAGTGGGAGAGCTAAAGAATGCATATCACCCTCCTCATCCAGGGCTAGCATTTATTTATTCATTTATTAACATATTTTTTAGGAGGCTGAGAGCCACTTGAGATGAGCCATCTCATTTTCAAGTGGGTCCTCCATTGACATTTACAATGATAATAAAAGACCAAGATAACGTAAACAAAATTATCCCTGCAAACGTAGTATCAATAGAGCAAAAACAAGAACAAAAACATAAAATAATATAATAAATTAACAATCAAATAAGTAAAAAAATAAATAAAGACAAATAAAATTAATACAGAAAGAAAAAAATGTATCCATACCATACCATCATACCATACCATCTTTATTTATAAAGCACATTTAAAAACAGCATGGCAGCCGACCAAAGTGCTGTACAGAATAAAAAGTAAAAACACAATATAAAACAATACACGGTCAACAATAAAATGCACAACAAGGCAGATAATTACAGTCAATAAAAAGACACATAATAAAATAATAAAAATCAGGGATTTAAAAATGCCTGGTCGTAAAAGTGAGCCTTCAGCAGCGATTTGAACCGGAGGAGGGATGGTGCCAGCCTCACCGAAAGAGGAAGTGCATTCCATAATGTCGGTGCAGCATAGACAAAAGCACGCTGCCCCGCGTTTTGTATTTCATTAATGGAACACGAAGCAGCAAGCAATCAGCAGACCTCAACGCCCGGTTTGGCACATATCTAGTGACAAGATCCGACAGGTAATCCGGTGCCAGACCGTTCAGGGCCTTAAAAACAAAAGTCAGGATTTTAAACTTGACCCTAAAGATATCCATACATATTCAGTTATGCACACATGCATATATAAACATACAAATGGTGCAATGAGTCATTACATTCATAACAGATAAGCTATGACACAGATTAATATCGATTTAAAGCATTGAGTTACTTTACTGGCATAAATATCTATCAAGATCCTTTGGGTAACTTATTGTCTTTTATCCCTTCTCTAAAACCTTTCAATTAAATTTTTCATATGTTCACCCTCTAAATCATCTGAAAACCAAAGCTGCTTTTCTAGCACAGATAAATATTTGTCTGTCCTGCAAAACATCAACCCACCTTTGACTGATGTGCAGCTGAATGGACACGGACAGTGAAGCTGTAGCAGAACCAGAGACGATCCGTCTGGATAAAAGAACCAAACAGGTCTGTGTGTTTATGTTCCGTGTGACTGACAGAGCTGCAGCCGCTGAGTCTTTGAGTTAACTCATACAAGACTCGCGAAGCATGGGAACACTCAGAAATCATTAGATTTTCACTTTGCATTAGCTTTAGAACACTTGAGCTCTGTGTGCAAAGGAAGGATGAAGGTGAAGACTTTTGAGCTTTTATGAAACATTTTCTCTCAGCTCTCTCACTCATGTCTTCAACAATGTTACTCAAAGAAAGAGCAGCTCAGCTCAGAGAGTCTAAAGAGGCCGAATGAGACCGAGTATTGACAAGTCCAGAAGGCTCTGAGAGGAAACCTACAAACACAAAACACATTGATTTTGGCTCAATTAGAAGACACATTTATCTGGCTCAGGAGACCAGAAAGGAAAAAAGTGTGTGAATCTGTAATAATAAACCTAAGATTACATAATATAGTTTATTTTCAGTTAGACATATACCTTTAGTTAATCAATCCAATTAGCTATTATTAGAGTTGTAATTGATTATTTATTGTTTTTGTGTTTTTGTCATGACTCCCAGGCTGACACTCCTCTGCTGCCTACTCAATCAAGCCCTCAGCCACTCAATTACCATCACCTGCACCCTGTCATCAGCTCATCACACACACCTGCTCCCCCTGCTATATAACACCCAGCCTGCTCTCCAACCAGTGCCAGATTATTGAACACTCTTTGTCAGTAGATCTTCCAGCCTTTCACCTTGCCTGACCCCAGCCTCCAGACCTCGTTTTCACGCCTAACCCCTGCCTATGACTCTGCTTGCCATCAAGACCCTCGCCTGTCTTCGACCTCTTCTCTAGCCTTCTCCATTTACCTGCTTTGCCACATTCTGGTTTTTGACCCAGGCCTTCTCTCCGACTCTGTCCCCAGCCTCGCCCTCCTCGGGGATCGCCATGTCTAATAAAGACTTTTAAAGGTGCTTTACTGTGTTTGGTGTCATCACGGGTCCTTCTAGTTTCGTTCATGACAGTTTTGTGATGTTTTCATTTAATGTTTTAAAAATGTTTTATTTAATTCTGAAAACAGCGTTTGTTACGTGTTAATGCCTATTCTTAACAACATGATACGGTACACTGATGGAATGGCAAAGTTCATTATTGGACTTTGTTCTACTTTTTATTTCCCACTTTCATTACAGTGAAATAAAAGAACAGTAGTCTGCTGGGCTGTGACTGGGATGCTCAAAACATTAGCAGAAAAGTCCTCAAAGTTTCTTAGAATGTGCGCAAAGGTCCTCTTTGCTTCTGTGTGTGTGTGTGTGTGTGTGTGTGTGTGTGTGTGTGTGTGTGTGTGTGTGTGTGTGTGTGTGTGTGAATGCACGTGCCTCCTCATAGCAGTGAGACAAAGTAAAATGGCTTCAGTGAGAGGCTCGTTCGATCCACAGCATCCAGAGCAATAATAAATTGCAAATGCGGGAAGCCCCCTCGGGCTGATTCTATCCTCCAATCGGAGGCTTCCCCTTATTCCGTGTGATTTTGAGCCAACCAATCAGTCAGCAGTGGGTGTGTCGGCTTCAGGCAGACTGCCGTGGGAAGAGGTCTGAAAAGACGAACGGTTGTGTCCGCAGGAAAATCCAAGGCAACCTATATGAGAACACTCCCAGCCCAGTCCAGGCGGAGTGAAGCCGATGCTGTTGTGTAAGTGCCATAATATCCGCTACTTATCAAGGATTTTCCTGACCCTCCATTGCTGACCCACGCTCAGGAGCAGGGTGAAGCAACCCATCTTCAAGTATGAGAATATGGGAGGATTTCCTCCCGCTGAAGCAAATGTTTTCCAGCTCTGGAAACCCTTCTTTCAGAGGCTCTTGGCAACTTCTGGGTATTTCATTTGGACAAATGTTACCTGATTTTCAAACTTTGGCTGAAGTAGTACTTGTTATATCAGTCTCCAGTGTGACAGCAGAGTGTAGATTCAGCCTCTAGAACAACATTTAATCAGCCATGAATCTGTCTGAGGCAAGCGTCCAGAGCCTCATGACGTTAACATCTTCAACGTGCCCCTTGAGACATTTGATTATGCACAAGCAGGTTTACGCAGAGCAGAAGGAAGGTGAGAGACTGTGCGTTTGGGCCACAGGAGGCAAAATGTTCCAACTTTAACTCATTCACTGCCATTGACGAATAAAGTCGTCATTTTAGATCAAACCGTTCACTAAAGCCGTCACTGGCATATTTTTACTGTGTGGGCATTGGAACGAGCCCCCGCGCTGAGAGAACAAACATCTCAGCTCTGAAGCTGATTTTCATCTGCATATGTCACACGTCACATGATCAGGTAGAAGAAAATCCATGTGTTAGGAGATTGTTTTGGGCCGCTGCTGTAAAAAACGTGAGGCACGATGTCACGAGCTAAACTGGCAGACCCGTAAGAAACACCCAAAACAGAATGACACGTTTTAAATAGATTTATTAAAAAGGTAATGATGATGATGGGAGCAGGCAGAGGCTTAGTCAGGAGACAAGCACAGTCATTACTAGGAGATCCGAGATGCAGAATGTCCAACAGGGGAATGCAATGACGAGGTCGGGCACTGAGCAGGGTCATTGCCAGGAGATCCGAGATGTAGGATGTTGGACAGGGAAATCCGAAGATGAGGTCGGGGACGAGGCAGGATAATCCAAGAAGGGCATGATGAGAAGGAAGGTCAGAGGACAAGGCAAGGTTCGGGATCCGTGATGACAAGGTATGTAACAAGGCTGGGGAATTTACTAACAGGAGTGTTCAATAATCTGGCACTGACTGGTTGGATGGCTGGATCAGGAACAGGAGCATGACAATTTGATAGAAGTTGGCGAATCCTAGAAACCGCTAAAGTTGCTTACAGGTCGTGGGTATGGGCCAATTAACGACAGCTGAAGTCTTGGCAGGATCCATGGCAATCTGATTGGGGGAGATGGTGAAACCAAGAAAAGAGATAGTGGAACAGTGGAACTCACATTTTTCTGCATTCACAAACAGGTGTTTTTGAAGGAGGCGGAGTAACACAGCATATACATTTTCTTTGTGGGTCTCTGGATCAGGGGGAAAAACCAAAACGTCATTGAGGTAAACAAACACGAAGTGCCCCACAATGTCTCTAAGAACATCATTGTTTAGTGCCTAAAAAACAGCTGGTGCATTAGTTAAACCAAACGGCACAACTAGACACTCATGGTGTCCTTTAGGGGTTGAAGACCGTCTTCCATTCATCACCTTCTCGTATACGAATCAGATGATAAGCATTACGTAGATCCAGTTTGGAAAACATCCAGGCTCCTTGAAGAGAGCCAAAGGCGGTGTTGATGAGTGGTATGGGATAGCGGTTTTTAATGGTAACGTCATTAAGGGCTCGATAGTCGATACAAGGTCTGAGTGGTCCACCTTTCTTTCCAGATCCAGCTGCACTGTTAAAGACTTCCTGCTCACTCAGTTTAAATAAATGATCCAGGAAGAGTCACTCAGGTTAATCCTGCTTTAACCGTACATAACTGGTCCATACTGGTTTTGATCTGTAAATAATTGTAACGTATTATAAACAATCTTGTCTCCTTACCATCTTCTCATTTTCTGTTTATGTAACATGTTCAAAAACATCTGTAATAATAAAACTGGTGATAAAATCAATGACCAGAAAGAGTTATCAGTTAGTATTTGCTTTAATAAATGTGTTAAAATATCAAACAGCTAAATAACATTAACATGATAACAGTAGAAGGCCTCTCTCCCAGGAGGACCACCAGGTAAAGCCTCTTCTGACCCTGGACACCTGCAGTCCTAAACAGAGAAAATCAGAGACCACACGTGACAAAAAGGCAATAAACACATTTTACATTTATCCACATGAGAAGATAAAAATTATATTCTTCACACAAACAATTTTAACTTCATTAAAATGTGTCAGCTGTGTAAATCCCTGAATGTAAAACTACTTTTCACAGCCGAACACAGGATGAACTACTGTAGTCACTCATCACCTCTAAGCTTAATAAAAACGCTCTGTTGTCCCTAAAACAAAAGACAAGTTTAATTCGCCACACACACACACACACACATGGGAATAACTACGGGACCCACAATACAAACTCGTTCTGGCTGATTTCTGCCTAAAATGTAATTTAAAAACCAAATATACAAACGAAAAATGTCTATAAACAGAACCGCTTTAAGCTTTTTAGATTTCAATGACTAGCTTTTAACAAACTTACTTTTAAAGCTTTGTTGCTCTCCCCATTTTCTTTTCCTGTTGAAAATCCACAGCCGGCGCGCAAAGCATGCTGGGATAGCCTTGTTCTGTGAGGATACAACAGACCCATCCTGGAAATGTGGGCGGAGCGAGGACGCATTTGAGGACGCGAGAATGAGTATTCTTAGAATTCGGACAGTACTCGTCGCTGTGCTGTGACGTCATCGACCTCAAAATGCGCTCTTACAAGCATCCTTCCCATGGATTCAGACACACCCACAGTGCTGTACAAACTGTGTGTGATTCCAATGACTTTTTACATATTTTGTGTTTCTTTGTGTCTCCAACCAGTCACCAACAGTTGCTTCGAAATAGAAGCTTTAGCAGCTCAGCTTTAAAGCAAAACTAAAGAGATTTTACTTATTTAAGCTTTTGTTTTCAAAGTTGTTTGTGTGGGTCTTGAGCCAGAAACACTGAACTCTGCAGCGCACTGCTGACTATACTACACATAACAGTTTTGTGGTTTGGGTAGGTACACTTGTGGGAGGGCTCTACCTGCTTTATGGCAGTAGCTGTTTACTGTGCCTGCAGCTAATACTGTAGAAAGCCTAGCAATTTTTCAATTTGTCGACTGTCAATAAAAAGCACAAGTAGAAGTAAAAGAAGAATTTTTATATTTTGTTGGCATCATAGTGTTTGTATATGAATGGTTATTATCTATTCCCACATAAAATACACTTTCAAGAGGGACTGCTCACCATCAGAAAATGTAACTCCACCCCTAGTCAAGATTCGAAAAACGCTATGAAAGTGGGTGTTGCCAGGAGGCACAGAGTAGCATGGCCAAGTGTAAGGACAACACATTCTCACTCCCAGCGTGTCAAAAACAAACGCTTTGTCAGCCACCCTCCGCATCAGACCCCTGACGCCAAAAGTGCCCTTTTTCGTCACTTATGTGCGAAAAGGGGTTTTTCCGTTTTCTGACTGCAGATCCCAATGCAGCGTTACACTGACGTGATGGGATGTCTGCAGCCAGGGCACCAAATAAGCTCATTGTACTTCACCCTAACCTTATCCTCTTGTTATTTAATCTTCCCCTCACCCCTATCCTAACTGTAATAATCTTGCTAGCGAAAACATTAGTGATGTGTTGGTCTCACTAAAAGCCGGCTCTATGAAGTGAACGGCGGGAGCCGCCTCGTCATTGGTCGAGTTTGGACCGAGGCAACGTTAGAGGGAGGTTTCAACTACCAAGGTGGAGGTTAAAAGTAGAGGGTATTTGTAACCTCCCCCTCGCCAGATGGTATGTTCTAACGTTCCCCTTGGGCGGCAAATACAAAAATTCACAGTCAAAATGCATGGGAAACAAACGTTTGATTACAGTGAGAGTAACGTTTTAGGTAGCAAGAGGGTGTAAGGAGAAACTGGCTGGCTCAGTTATATTGTAGCTTTTGGTTTTATGCTCTTTTATGAAAGAGGAACCAGGCTACGTATTAATTCGGAATATTAATTTTTAATAAATCAATAACCAAATTTTATATTGTTAAGAAGACTCAAAAGTTGTTTTCATCGATAAACTGACGATAATATCTGTGTGTCTGTGTTTCAGTTCAATGAGGAAACCAGTTTGACAATTAAAAGTTTTAATTCTTCAAATTAAACTAATGATTTTGAAATTGACAAACAGGAAATAACAATCAACATTGGCAACTTGTGGGACAATCTTTAACAGTTGATATGATCAAATAGACCTTGTGGTGAATTTATGAAGATTGAGAATGTTGTGATATGAATGCGTGTGCGAGTCTGATTTTGCTTCAGGAAGAACAGGTGTCTGAGTGAAGTGATGTTTGGATAAACTTAGGTCTTATCAGAGAACTGCATCAAACGTTAAACACCGTGTTCTGTCTCACCGAACTCTTGTGGACCCTCTTTTGGATCCAGGCCGTGGAGGATGGTGGTGGTTCATCCAGATGACACCAACGGCTGACAGGGGAGACGTAGGTGTCGAACGGAACCGGTCCAGAGTTGCCCTCGGTACACGTTGATGGTAAAGCGTTTTGTCGATGCGCTTACTTAAGTTAATTCACTCAGAAATCAAAGACTCTGTATTGAGTCTGCGTTAGAAGTTGCGATTCAGCTATTCTGCCTGGCTTGGCAGGAACAGCGTGAGAGGGGGGCGGGGGAGAAACAAGCCAACCGGCTCCCCCCTTTCAGCGTTTATTCAGGTCCTCTCTCTTTTGTTGTCAAGCACGAACTGAAAATCATAAGACTGAAACTTACCAAAAACCTTTCTCTTCTCAAAGCAAACGTGTGCGTCAGCAAATGTGTTTGGAGTTTACTGTGAGAATCTGTGTGTGGGTGTGTGTGAGTGTTTGTGTGCTTGAGTGTGTGAAGGTCGATAACAAACATCCTCAAACATTATCTAATTATGGATTCATTAATCCATTATAATTACCCAAAGCATAAGAACCATTCATTTGATTAAACACATTTATAATGAGCAAAATGATAATGGTTACTTTAACATTAAAATCAAGAAACAAAGTTTTAAGACTTGTTATGTTATGACTACTTTTATGGGAACAACATCTTCTGGCACGAAGCTGCAGGTGGCAGATGTTATGGTTTCCTCCCAGACTCGCTGGCGTTCAGGTCTTAATCTGTGGGTGAAAGTTCTCAGTGTCCCAGCTTTGACCCAGCTGAGTCCAACACCACCTTTGTGACAGAAAACCCATATTTCCTCACGTTACAAGGGTTAGGGTTAGGATGAGGGTGAGGGGAAGTTATAAATAGCAAAATGTTAAGGTTTAGGTGCGGTTAAATGCTGGTTTGGTGCCGCATCAGCGGACATCCCATCGCGTCAGTTTTACGCTGAATTGGGATCTGCAGTCAGATAAGGGGAAAACCCCTTTTTGCACATAAGTGACGAAAAAGGGCACTTTTGGCATCAAGGGTCTGACGTGGAGGGTGGCTGACCAAGTGTTTGTTTTTGACGCGCTGGGAGTGAGAACGTGTTGGTGGGGAATATCCATCATGGGAGGGAGGGGGAGGAGACTGTACCAATGACGTGAAATTGTTCCAGCCCCAGTCAATCACAAGTTTAAAATGCAGTAGTCACTGTTCTGCCACAGGGAGCAGCACTAAGACGTTTTTAGACCTAAATTCTAGATTTAATCAAGATTACACAAACATGTCAAAATATGCACAGAAACAGAAATATTGCATTTGTAAAGACCCAATTATACATTTCATAAGCAAAACAAATTTATTTTGGGGTTTAGTTACTCTTTAAAGAAGGTTTTATTTAACAGACCCTACTAAATTCACATGCACTAAAAAATGTCCTTCATCAAATGCATCTCATCAGTTAAAAACTGTTCACCCTAAAATGTGTTTTTGCTCTAAATCACCACTTCTCACCATCAAAGTGTTCACCACTGTTGTAAATGTGTGTTTGAAGCTGAACAAGTGCAATCAGCCTTTCTCAGTTATGGGTTGCAGGCTGTTTATCATTAAACCAACAGCCCCTCAACAGTTGTGCAGTTGGCCTTTATAGATGGAACCTCAGAGACTGACTGGGTTTGATCAAATCACAGGAAGAAAACAAAATGAGGGAAGGCAAAGGTGAACATTTTATGTCTCACTGAGAATAGAAACATCCAGCTGGAAATGTACATTTTTGCTTTAATTGTGTCTAAGTGTATTTTTGTGCTATAGAGTTTGGCAGTTTCCATTAAAAAAACAGCAAAGCTTTGCAGAAAGTGGATAGCCGCTGGAAATCCCTCCATGAGCGGTCATTTAAGTCCACCAAACAGCAGAAGGTACATCCTATAACAACTCACTGTGTTGGACAGTTGGCTGTTGGTAAAATTAGGTAATTTTCGGTAAGATGGCCATGGAAGGTGGTGTGAACACTTTCAACATAATTGTCGAAAAGCCAAACGGTGTGTTTTTAAGAGAGGAAGAGACTCTTTAACTCTTACTGGCTGTTTAAAGATCAGAGGACTCCTTCTCACCAAGGCCAAATGAGTCGGTCTGATCCAACATTTTACACCTTTCATGTGCAAGCGCTTGGTTGTGTAGCACATAAAAGAACTGTCATCTCATTACTGGGCCAAAAAGGTGATATTTTCACAAACTAATCCAGCATGTAAGGCCCTATAGACCAGAACCAGGATCTTGAAATGAACCCTGAAGTTGACTGGCAGCCAGTGAAGCTGGAGGAGAAGCGGGGTGATGTGGGTGTATTTGGAGGACTTGGTCAGAAGCCGAGCACAGGTATTCTGAACCACCTGTAGACGGTTCAGGGAGGTTCTGCTCAGACACGTGAAAAGAGAGTTACAGTAGTCTAAGAGTGGGGACATGAAGGTGTGGAGATCAGTCTCAAGTTCAGAGCGGGACAGAATGGGACTCAGCTTTGCAATGTTCCTGAGATGGAAGAAGGAAGCGCGAACAAGAGAACTGACATGAGAATCCAGGGTGAGAGCTGGGTCAAAGGTCACACCAAGATTCCTGACAGAGGGTTTGGTGTGAGAAGCAAGCTGACCAAGAGAGTCTCTGACTTTGGGAACCAGCTTGTCTGGGGCACAGATGAGGATCTCAGTCTTATCTTCATTCAGCTGTAGAAAGCTCCCAGCCGTCCAGGTTTTAATAGAATCTAAGCAGGTGTGTAGCAGCTGCAGCTTAGACATCTCATGGGGCTTAAAGGAGATGTACAGTTTTCATTTCATTTCATTTATAGAGCACCTTCCACAACCTTTAGCAGACGCACAAGGTGCTGAACACACAATAAACAGGATAAAAAACAGATGAGAACAATTGTTAAACAATTAAAAGGTAGGTGAGCAATCGCACCCTGACTCAAACCGGCATACTGTGCATTGCTGTAGTCAAGTCTGGACAGGACGAATGCATGAATAACAGATTGTAGATGCTCCCTAGACAACAGGGGCTTGATCTTAGCCAAGCGTCTGAAATGAAAAAAACTGGAATGTACTCAGTGTTAATTTGTGCATCTAATTTTAGTGCTGAGTTTATTTTTACACCCAGATTGGTAACAACATTTTTATCATAGTGTGCTAAAGGGCTAAGGTCCACAGTGGAGGCTGAGCCCACTGGAGTACCCGGACTGAGTACTATGACCTCGGTTTTAACATTGTTCAGATGCAAGAAGCTGGACGCCATCCAGGAAGTGACCTCATTTGAACAGTCCAGCAGAGGAGAAATGCATCCACTAGTCCCACGGCAAATAGGGAGTTGGATGTCATCTGCGTAAAGATGGTAGGTGATTCCTTTAAAGGAACTCAGAATGTGCTGAAGAGGAAGCAGGTAGAGCTGGGAGAGAGATGGGAGCCGTACCATCTCGGACTTTGTATGCTAGTGTTAGCAATTTGAATTTGATGCATGCTGCTGGCGGTAGCCAGTGGAGCTCAGTGAACAGAGGGGCAAAGTGGCATGAACGAGCAACAGAGGCAACATGATCTTTAAAGGTCAGGTGTTCATCAATCACAACACCCAGATTTTGAACTGCCTTTGAAGGAGCCAGAGATAGGAAGTCATTTTGGATTGAGATATTGTGCTGTAAGGATGGTTTTGCTGGGATGACAAGTAGTTCAGTTTTAGAGAGGTTGAGTATGAGATGGTGGGATTTCATCCATTTTGATATGTCTGAGAGACAATTTGACATTCGTGCAGACAGTGTGGTCGTCCGGTGGAAATGACAGATAGAGCTGGGTGTCGTCTGCATAGCAGTGGTAGGAGAAGCCATGTGATCGAATGATCTCACTCAATGAGGTAGTGTATTTGGCAAAGAGAAGAGGTCCTAGTACAGAGCCCTGGGGTACTCCTGTGGCAAGACGGTGCACGGTAGAGGATTGTCCAAGCCAAGATACACTGAATGATCATCCTGTGAGGTACGATTCAAACCAGGCGTGTGCTTTCTCTGTGATGCCCATGCTAGAGAGTGTGGACAAAAGGAAGCCATGGTTGACAGTGTCAAATGCAGCCGATAAGTCGAGCAGGATAAGCACTGAGGATTTGGCAGTCGCTCTAGCTTCTTTTAAGGATTCGTCACTGCTAACAGAGCAGTTTCAGTGGAGTGGCCCTTGTTGAACCCAGATTGGTAAGGGTCAAGCAGACAATTTTGTGAGAGGTATTCTGTGATCTGCTTGAAAGCCACCCTTTCAATGATTTTGGACAGAAAAGGGAGGAGAGAGATAGGTTGGTAGTTCTACACATGATTTGGAGGAAGAGATGTTTTTTTAGCAGCGGTTTAACCTGAGCATGCTTGAGAGAGGTGGTAAATGTACCGGATGTCAGTGAAGCATTGATCACATGTGTGACTGCTGCGGCTACTGTAGGAGCAGTAGCTTGGAGCAGCTTAGTCGGAATGGGGTCAAGTGGGCAGGTAGTAGGGCGGCTGCACGTGAGAAGCTTGGACACACAGTTCTCAGTGAGAGGGGAAAAAGAGGAAAATGAAGCAGTAGGGCTTGAGATGGTTGGTCTAGAAGGAGTTTGTGGTAGTGAATGTTCAGGAGTGGCCAGTTGAGTAAACTGTTTGCTTATAGCTGCCACTTTGCCAGTGAGGAATGAGGCAAAGGTGTCAGCTGATAGATTTTTGTAGGAGGTGGAGATGGAGGGTTGAGCAGAGTTTTGAATGTTGAAAATCGTTTCTGAGTCAGTAGAGCTGATAATTTTGTCAGTGTAGAAAGCTTTCTTTGCATCAGTGATGCTGGCAGAGAATGAGGACAGTAATTCATGAAATTTCAATTGATCACCAGGATCTTTTGTTTTGCGCCATTTCCGTTCCGCAGCTCTAAGATTGGTGCGTAGAGACCGGAGGGCATCATTTAGCCAAGGGTGCAACTGAGAGGATCTAGCTGGTCTAGTGGCTAAAGGGCACAAGTTATTAAGACAAGAGCAGAGTGTGGAGCAGAGAGACTCGGTGGCATCATTCACTTCATAAGCAGAGAATGTGCTGGGAGATGGAAGAGTGAAGGCAACAAGAGAGGAGAAGTAGTTGGGTGCCAGATTGCGGAGGTTGCGGCGGAATGAGATCATTGGAGAGGAAGCAGTGGACCTCCCTGGTGGAGTCATGCTTAAATGGATGAAGTAATGATCGGAAAGAGTCAATCAATCAATCAATCAATCAAAGCTTTATTTATATAGCGCCTTCCGCAACCCCGTCAGGAAGCCCAAAGCGCTGAACATGGTACAGTTGTAAGTAATTATATTGAATAAATCAACAATAAAAGAAATTCAAATTACAAAATACAAATTACAAAATACAAAATGGAAATTACAAGATAGATGAAACATTCCGGTAAAATACAAATGTGTGAAACACATTTGGATTGAGTGGATGGATTGAGTGTACCAATGAAAACTGTGGAATGGATTCAACATAATAGAGGGCCATAATCAAACATGTTCTGGAAACGCCAAGCGGAGGAGGTGTGTTTTTAGGTGGTTCTTAAAGACTGACAGAGAAGGGGACAGCCTAACTGAGGGTGGCAACGGGTTCCAGAGTAACGGTGCTAGGACTGAGAAAGCCCGGTCCCCATGGGTACGACACCTAGACCGAGGGACAGCGAGCAGGCCTTGGTCAGAGGAGCGCAGAGCGCGTGATGGGGAGTGTCTGTTCAGGAGTGTGGCCAGATAGGGGGGACCACCACCCTGGAAGAAATGATAAACAAAGACGAGTATTTTGAACTGTGAGCGATAGCAAATCGGAAGCCAGTGCAGGGAGGCCAGAATTGGGCTGATGTGGTCCCGTTTCCTGGTCCCAGTCAGGAACCTGGCAGCGCTGTTCTGCACAACCTGTAGGCGACGCAGTGTTGACTGACACAACCCTGCATATAGAGAGCTGCAGTAGTCAAGCCGAGAAATTACGAAGGCATGCAGTACCCGCTCCAGGTGGACTCTCGACAGCATATGCTTGATTTTAGCAAGGCGTCTCAGGTGAAAGAAACTGGACCGGATCACAGAATTGATGTGAGCATCAAATTTAAGTCCTACACCAAGTTTCACCCCCAAACAGGTAACAACTGGTTTTGAGTATGGAGAAAGAAGGCCAAGATCAGCATAACGATCCACATTCCTGCTGTTGGGGTGAAAAACAATGAGCTCTGTCTTTCCCTCATTCAGATGTAGATAGTTGGACATTAGCCAAGACTTCACCTCATTAACACAGGACACAAAGGACTGAATAGAGTGACCTTTCTCCTGACACAATGGAAAGTAAATCTGGCAATCGTCAGCATACAGATGGAATGATAGGCCTTGTTTACGAAAGATTGACCCCAGAGGTAGCAGATAAATGGCAAACAAAAGTGGACCAAGGATCGACCCCTGCGGGACCCCCCACCGGAGCCCCTCCCAAGAAGAAAAAACATCACCCAGTTTAACACAGAATGACCTGTTTTGGAGATACGATCTAAACCAGTCCAGAGCTGACCCTTTGATCCCAACCCATCGTTCCAAGCCATCGAGTAGAATCGCGTGGTCAACTGTGTCGAAGGCTGCTGTCAGATCTAATAACAGAAGCAGCACAGATGTTCCCTGATCTAGTGATAGATAGATGTCATTTAGGACCCTCAGTAGAGCAGACTCTGTGCTATGGCCAGACCTAAACCCTGATTGGAAAACCTCAAACAGATCAGAGTCAGCTAAATGTGAGACCAGCTGCTGATAAACGACTTTCTCAAGCAGTTTAGATGTAAAGGGCAGGGTAGAGATAGGCCTGTAATTTTCTATCACAGAGACATCAGCACCAGGTTTCTTCAGGGTCGGCCGAATAACTGCTGCTTTCAAAGCAGCTGGGACAACACCTGTGCTGAGGCTCCCATTGATAATCTGACCAAGTGATGGGCCAAGGCACGGAAAGGCAGCCTTCCAGAGACGAGGCGGCAGAACGTCAAGTGGAGAGCCAGATGGCTTCTGCCTCGCAACAAGCTTACTCAGCTCAGAGTATGAAACAGTATTGAGGGAGCTCAGGGTGGGTGGTGATGGATGAACTGGAACAGGGTCAACAGAGTTACCAGAAATAGCTGCTCTAATGCCCGACACTTTATCAACAAAGAATTTGTGAAAAGCTTCAGAGTTTCCAGCAGCTGTAGGAGACATGGAGCTAGGCTCCTGATACAACAGAACAGAGTTTAGTGTTTTGAAGAGAATCTTAGGATTATTGGAGTTTGTCTCAATGATGTCTGCAAAATAGGCCATTCTGGCAGCCCTCACTGCATCCTGATAAGCAACTAGAGATGCTCTGAACAACTCACGCGAGACCTGTAGGCCATCCTTTTTCCACTTTCTCTCAGAGGATCTACACACCCGCCTGCAAGCCCGTGTGACATCAGAGAGCCAAGGCTCCCTCCTAGGCCTAGACTTGCAAAGCTTGAGAGGGGCAACCACGTCCAGGACCTGATTACAAAGTACATCAAAGTGTTGTGAATAGTGATCAACGTTAGATGGATCAGGGTTAAAGGTCTCTAACCTTACAGACATACAGTCCACAAACTTTGAAATAGTTTCTGCATCCAGGGCTCTGAACCTAGTCAGCAGTGTGACAGAGATTGTGTCTATGGCACAGTTTCTGGTGAAAATGAGGTCAAGTGCTTTTCCAGCTTTGTGAGTTGGAGGACTTTGTACTAGTTTTAGATTAAATGATGACATTAGTGACAGGAAGCCTGCTGATCTGGGATTGTCCAGGTGAACATTCATATCTCCAAGGACCATTGTGGGACAGTCGTGCTCAGGAATGGAGGAGAGCACGGTGTTGAGTTCATCAAGAAAGTCTCCGAGTTGACCTGGTTGGCGATAAATGACAACCAAAAAGATTTTTTTCAGTACAGTTACCTGGATAGCATGGTATTCAAAGGAGTTGTATTTAGTGATGGGTAGCAACTGACTGTACATCCATTTGTTGGAAATTAACGTGCCCGTTCCACCACCTCGGCCAGATGCACGAGAAGTGTGGTAGAAAGTGTGGTTAATTGACGGAGCAGATGGGGTAGCATTGTCACATGGTTTGATCCAGGTCTCAGTGAGAGCCAGTGCATCAAGTGACAGGTGGTTTGCATATGTGGTAATAAAGTCTGCTTTGTTTACAGCTGATTGGCAGTTCCAAAGTCCCATAGACAGGTGGATGTCTTCGGGGGGAGTTGGTTTTAGCGAGCGGAGGTTTTGAAGGTTGCGAAAGCGATTAGCTGTGTATGACCTTCCTCCGAAGCCAGTGATCACAGGTATAGGATAATGGCTTATTTTGCAAGGTGTTGATGGAGCTGCGCCTGGGTCGAGTTTGTTTGCTTTGTGTACCTGCTCTGTGGTCACGCGCATGTAGACACTTATGTCTTTACGTCTTTTAAGTCAAAGTGCCAGGATTATTTCCTCTGCTCCCTGGTTCCTAATAACAGGCCAGACTTCTGCTTTTTAACACAACAACATAACAGTTTTAACACCCACCTAGATGTTTATGAGCATCTCTGTTGATGCTCAAGAGCAGAACTGGGTTATTTATATTTATTCTGTAAGCTCGTGAAAACTCACAACACTGCAGTGGTATGGAAAAACATTACTGCATTTAAGTAGGTGGACTTTGCCAACATATATGGAGGTCTGATGACTCAAATAATAAATACATTAAACAAATATTTTTTATTTCTATTTAACTATTGTGTAGAAAACTCTGTATAGTCCCTAAGAGTCCATTCTGTTGAAGAAAGAAAATCATAAATGCGTTTTGGAAAAATCTACTGAATGATGCACTGATCTGCATCGATAAACAATATACACTATAGTGATTATAAATAAAGTAAAAAAAAAATGATACCAGTCTGAGGATTAGTGTTTTACTGGACAAAATCTGGGGCAGCTGAGATTGTGTCCTTAACCCTCAAATAAATTATATTGGATTGAAACTCACTCCAGTAGCTCAGCGTACGTCTGACCTATAAACTCAATTGTTAAAGGACAATACTGAGTTTTTAATTTGGTTTTTGTAAAGCTAAAAACAAAAATCTTTGTTGACTAAAACTGCCTAAACGGACATTTTTGTCATAAAGAGTAGGACTAAAACTAAAAACAAGACTGAGTAAAGAAAATGTGTCCCTTCAAGAAATGTTTAGAACATCTGTATGCTGAAACGTGGAAATGAGAGTTTCTTTTTTCCACCTGAAACATCCTCCCTGGTTTTGGGATGCCTTGTGATCCTCTAAAAGGATTTTGAAAGAGTGATGTCAGGACAGGCAGCAGAGACTTGATGCTAACTAAATTTTAAAATGGTGATTTAGGTCCTTGCACTGGTTCTAAGGAAGCAGACTTTGGGGTTTACACAGGTCTGGTGATGAAGCTGGAGCAGACAAGTGCAGTGAAACAAGGAGTGTGTGGATTAAATTAATAGATGCAGGTTTGCAGAGCGCAGCCACATCTTCCGAGTATTCAAATAAAGCCACTGCTCAGATGGATTAACATTTAAAGAAGGTGCAGCAAACCTTCCTGAAATACTAAATACTGCGTTAAAATATGGGATGAGTGGGAGTGAGCATTACTTATTAAAGCTTTTTCTGCATCAACAGAAGGTTTGCTGAGCTTGCATGCTAATGTTAGGAATACCTCGTCTCATTTCCCTCGGATTAAACACATTCTTCAGTAACTGTCCTCATTTGCTCTACCTAAACACTCTTGTAGGCCATTAAATAATACAACATTTGACACCTCAGTAACTTTACTACTGGACTGTAAAACATTTTAAACCTGCACAATATTTTCATGCAATCTAAATCATTACAAACAAGAGGATAAATGTAGAGAAAACATTAAAGCTGATCTTTGTATTTGCATTTTAGTGGAACTGGTAGCAACTGGCTGTGTCTCCTTCCCTGATGTTACTGAGTGGAACCCCAGAGGTGTGGACTCGAGTCACATGACTTGAACTCGAGTCATTATTTTAATGACTTCAAACTTGACTTGATAAAATCTAGAAAGACTTACGACTTGACCCAGACTTGAACGCCAATTACTTGCGACTTGAATCGACTTGCATCTGGTGACCTAATGATGACTTGAATATATTTGATATTTTAGCACAAAAATGGCACGACATGGACAAAAATCATGACTCATGATGGGTTTGATCTCATACTGCTAAATGAATCAGCACTTTGTTTAGAAACAATTTCAGTTGCACTTCCTGCTTGTTTGAGCAAATAAATAAAGCTTTAAGAAGCTTTATTTCTGGAATTAATTTATTATCATTGTCATTAAATTGATGTAGTACAGAAGACTTGATTATGACTTGAAAATTCAAAGTTAAGGACTTAGACTTGACTTGGATTTCCAATTAAAGCTTCTTTCCGGAGTATTTCTCTTATTCGATGGTACCATCTAGTGACTGACAAGCATATCACACAAAAATTCTGTTGCTCAGTTTTTTTAAGATGGTGACTTCACATTTCTTGTTTATAAATGTGTTTCTGTAGCTGACAATCAGAGCTAAAACACGTTGTTTTCAAGTAATATTCTCATGTCATGTTGTGTTTTCATATATTTATATTTTAGAGACTTACTGTACTTGTCCATGAAAAGTTCATTAACTCTGCATCAGCCGAGGTATTCCTTAAATTTGAAGCAAGTAAGTGGTAGTCTAACACTATTGGTTAGTTCTGGTTGGCGCTCAGTTTTCGGAGCTCTGCGGGGCAGGGGCGTGCTTAGCAAAAAAAAAAAAAGACATTCCGCTTATATTTGATCACAGTACATGATAAAACAATCGCTTTTACGGATTTCTGACAAATCCTACATCATTTCTGAAAGGAGAAAACTCCAGAAAGCAGCTTTAATTGACTTTGGACTCCACTTGGACGTGGTTGTCTTTGACTTGAACTTGACTCAAGACTTGACTGAAAAGACTTGTGACTTGCAAAGCAGTGACTTGGTCACACCTCTGGGAGCCCCTCTCACACCAGAGGCATTCTGTTGCTACATGCATGAGTGTGTAATGAAAGGAGGACCCAAGGAAGAGAGGGAGTGCAGCGGTTTGGTGAGACCAACGATAGATGGTGCAGTCGTTGCTTTTGTTATTGGCGGCAGTTTTTAGACAAATACAAGAGAAACACTTTTTTTTAATCCTCACAAATATACATTGTTCAAATGTTGTTAAGAGGCATGAAAAAAATCAATCTGACTTATTATTGTCCCCCTTACAAAAATGTCTGTCAAAAATAACTTAATTGTAAAGATTTATGTTGTCATGGTAACTTACCTGTATGACATATGCCAGGTGAGATGGAAGAAAGACATGTGATGCAAACAAATGGCAAATAGGAAAGTTTTGAATAATGGGAAAACAGGGTTTTTGAAATGTGGATCAGAAAACAGACAGGCTAAAATGAATGTAGAAAGAGATGCTGTCAGAAGCTGGAGGAGGAACAGGTGGGAAAGTGAGTGTTAAAAACGTGGAGGAGAAAATCCTCCTCACTCTCATGTTAGAGTTGGCTCAGCTCATGCATGCCTTCAGATGGCTGGATGACAGATGAACAAACAGATGGGTGGACAGACGTAGGCTGAATGACAGGAAGGCAAACACAATATTCTGCTACACACATAAACACAGTCTGCACTGTAAAGAAGATGGTGAATACTAATTAAAAATACAGTCACACATAAAAGTACACAGGAAGCATTACTGAAACAAGACCAGCCCGTTAGAAATCCGATTGGACATTAAACAAGTATGATCTCGGAAAAAGTTGGAATTTCATTAAAATCATCCTTCACAGTATTCCTGACCATTTTCAGTTACCAACCAAATAAATAGTTCTCACCTGACACTGACAGATCATTAAATCCAACATGGCTGCCACACAAGACCCAAAAACAGGTCCAGTGTATTTGTTTTCCAGGTCATTGTTACTTTTAACCTCTACCCTGACCCTAACCCACTCACCAAAACCATTTCACCTCATCACAAACATAAAACAACAGGAAGCACTTTCTTTTAAATCAATAAAAGACTTGAAGACATACTTTTAAAGATTTGGATGGATCTTAAGTACCCAAAAGACTTTCGATAAGCTTTCTTCATGCAAAAATCACGTTTAAATCAAGTGGGCGATGCATCTTAATGAACTATTACTCTAAGAATGATTGTCAGTCTCCTTTTCAGGGGAGAAAAGTCATTGTAACTTCTTATGAAAACAACTGGTATTAGTCAGGCAATGTGAGTAATAGCTGTTGAAAGGTTCCAAGATTATACATACATAAAATCTAAATAATGCATTAGCCTTTGGCTTCCCATGTCAGTCATGTGATGTGACTCACATGGGGATAAAGGTTAAAGGTTGAGTTTATTTAAAAGGACACCTTTGAACCCTACGGTATGCATGGTATGTCAGTGGTTTGTATTGCTTTTGGTCTAGAGTTCAACTCCAACCAAGAAGAAGTTTCCTCCTGGTGTTTAAACTAGAAGACAGAATTTCAGTATTGAATTACAGATAATTAAACTTAATGGGGATCTGTGGGTCAATAGGTAACCCCACAAATGCATTTTGTTGTGTTCATAAGCTTTGAATTATTAGATCAAGGCGTGTGGTTACGGTCAGACGAAGAACCAGAGGGAGACAGTTCAACTACTGTTTCATGATCTGCATAAAAAAGTCTCAGCGGGCTCTCCCATTACTTCGGTAACAACCACCAGTATAAGGAAGGTTTTTTTTTCATGAAAGGAAATTGACTTCAGTAATGCCCACTACTGAGAGCCATTTAAGCACAATCTAATATAATTTTATTATAGTCTCTAATTTCACTCTGACGTTTTTGAAAACACAGGCATCATTATTTTTCTGCAGCTCAGTGTGGCGTACAGCGAAAGCCAAACTGTTCTTTCACTCAGAAGACTTCCGTTCACCCGGGACAGATGTTGCTTTGCTGCACTTCTTCCACCAGCTGAACCAGTCTTGAACAAAAGCTGTTTATTCCTTGAATGCAAGGCATCGACGCTATCTAAAGAGTATGGTTCAGGTTCAACCAAAAACATAAATCTGTTTCAAATCTACATGCTCTCCTCCAAGCAGCCATTTCCGTGGAGCTCGCATTAGCAACAGATACTAGAATCAATCACTGTCAGACAGCTGTCATAACAAACCAGGGTCTAAGAGATCAGAAGCAGTGGTGTGCAGTTGCAGTTCACAAGGGCCACCAGCCTGTGTACTTTAGTTATCTCATTGCTCCAACACATGATTCAGTTGCTTATTTACCTCCTCAACATGCTGTCAAATACTGCAGAAACATATTAATCACCCACTGAGTCAAATCAAGTTTGTTGGAGTTAATATATAGGATATTGGCCAGAATTAGACTTCATATGGTAAAATATTTAAAGGTGTTCTTCACACTGAATAAGGACCCCACAATCTATCAGAACCTGGCTGGACCACCTCTTTTGTTATGAACATTGTTGCTGCCTGAAAAAAAGGTTTTCTCTACCTTCTTGAAATGTTAACCTTGCAGTCTGACCTTGTTTTATAGATTTCTATGATGGTCCTATCACACACTAGAAAAAGTCACAATCTTCTTTCCTTTTGGCTTTGCCCTTCAGGGGCCGCCACAGCAAATCATCTGTCTCCAATTACTATCTTCTGCATCCTCTACCATCACAACACCTAACTCTCTTTGCATGTCAGTCACAAATACTACTGACATTTCAGCAAAATTGTTAATTGTTTTGTTCAGATATTGCCAACATTCCTGCAAGCACCCTTAAATGGCAGATTTAATAGGGAGGCAGTGTTTGTCTTAGCAAATCCAGCTATTTAGGGATATTCATGTTTCTTCTTTTTCACCAGTCTAATGGATCAGTGGAGAGGGCAGCATATGTACTGCAGTAATAAAGGGGTAGCTCAACAATTGCGGGGTTTCACTCACAAGACCCTGCAAATATGCAAGGCTCAAACTACAAAACCGCGCAATGAATGAAAGAGAGTATACTGAGTCTTTAAATGGGCTGGCACAGATGCAATATCACAAACAAATTACATCTTCCTTTAGGTAATGACATTTCTTGTGCTGCATACCTAATATTACACTGTAAACCCAATGAAAGCCTTTTATGAGCCTGGAAGTTTACAAATATGTTCTTTCATGTTGGGTTAACCATTTAGTAATCCTTAAAATGCTTTAAATGGCTGTCTTGTTTTAGCTGCAGTAAGAATGATGCTATCGCTAATGCTAACGATGAGTATGTTTATGTGCTAGGATCTACTTGTAAATAATTCATGTCTTTTTAAATCCACATTTCAGGTACATTAGTTTGACTTTAATAAAGGTATAAACACCATGTTACCATGTTACAACACTAAGCTAAAGACTAAAAACATTAGCACTTTGAAAGGTATTGGACAAGCTAGGACACATGGAAACAGTATCAAACTACTTGCCTACAATTTTTATGGCTGAGTTCAATAAAACGCCCCAAAACACATTTAGTAAATCCTTACGTGTTTGCAGCAAACTCTAGCATTGTCCGTTTCAGCTTCTTCTGTTTTTAGCTGGTGATTACCAAACCACTTTACTACCATCTTGTTTCAGTACATTTCAGTACAGCTCCTTTGTGGCGCACACCTTTTGGGATGTTACCAAATTTTTTTTGTCATTGTCCTTACTAGAGCCATTGTAATAACCGTAGACTGCTCAGAATTTGGGAATTTTTGACGTCCAGTCAAAAGAGTAAATCCGATCTGTGCAGCCCGGCTACTTCCATTCCCTCAACTGCATTTGGTGACCTGGATGCACAGTCACGTGAAACGCAGCAATTGGTCCATGTTTCCACCTCCTAATGCTTTCAGATTTTCATGCATCAACATAGAATCATGTCAGTTTTTATGTTATGGTTCAATTTCTGCAGAAGTAAGCCATGCCAGTATTCAACATCATGAGTGTTACATTGCCACCAGTGGTCTCAATGTGCTACCATCATCATCACCCTTATCTTTATTCCTATAGCACTGTCCACCACCTTTTACTTTGACACAATGACCTCTTTTTTGGTGCCTATCTCTTACCTTCTACCACATGAAACAGAAACTTTAGAACTTCCCCAATACTCAGGTAAATACATAGCCAAGACCCTGAAAATTCCATTTGGTTGATTGCTTTTGATAACTTATTAGTGAGGTGTTCATCTTGTGGGATGGGGACCCAATGAATACATATGATCTTTCTACTTTTCAGGAATCCAGTTTGAACATTTTTTCTTTCTGTTATGGTTTAAATATACTGCGAGCTTCCTGTTGGGGAACGTTGTTACCAAACACGAGCTGCAACAGTAAATTAAATCAAACCTGTTGTGGGTGCTTTGTTGTCCCAAGTGAGTGCTTTCCTCTACATCTTTGTCAAACCCATAAGCATAATCACACCTCGCATATTCAGGTGGTGTTACTGTAATAGCCCACGGCATGTCTTAAAATGAGAAAACTACTTGTTTTTTTTCTTGCATCTAATTTTATGACCAACAAATGCTGCTGCCTGCTTCTGCTTCGATAGCATTTTGAGTGTGTTGGCTTTGTAGAATGAGCATGTCTGTTTGTGCTTTTGTCTTGCTGGCTGTCATGATACGGTGGTTAACATGGGAGAATATCCATCTACAAATCTCAGACATACACAGAGTTCCCCTGCTTCTCTTAGCTCAGCATACATCTGTCTGACTTGTCAAAGATTGGATTCACAGACTCCAGGTAGTAAATCTTTGTGTGTGCGTGCGTGCGTGCGTGTGTGTGTGCGTGCGTGTGTGTGTGCGTGCGTGCGTGCATGCGTGCGTGTGTGTGTGTGTGTGATGGGAACTGCCAAGGAAAGTAAGTTGATTTAATCTCTGCTCTCATCCCTTTGAAAACACAAGAAATTTGTTGCACACATTATCCCACGCACATTTCCATTTAAATCCATTGAACATTTGCATGGGGTTTTACATTTTAAAGCAGTTAAAACACAAATGCAAGCACATACATGAAGTAAATGTACACATATGCACACAGCAGAGTTTGTGCCTTCAGGGTTAACAGACATTTTACTCTGCGGCCACACCAACACTTTCCTCTGCTCGTATCTCTCTCAGTAAAATCGATGCAGTGTTTCGTCCCACGGGAAAGATTCCTTCATGTGTCTCTTTCTAGCAATCTCTCCTGCACTCTCTTTTCTCTATCATACACTAATGTACCATTTTCCTCCCCACCACACACCTGATGTTTCTGGCAACAGCACACACAGCGGTGCAGTAAGTTATCTCGTGTATAATTCAAACATCACATTGACCTTGGGAGTAGCTGGCTCTTTTTTTAAAAGCAAAACTCCTTCTACGCCACCTTAAGCCACAGTGTTCATAGCTTTATTGGGACATGACCTGAATACATTTCATGTATTTATGACTATTCATTACAGTTAAAAATGGTAGGATTCTTCTCATGAATAAAATTCCTCAAAAAATTCCCTTTTGGATGGATTCAAGTCTTGGCCATTTTCTATGATTACGAATTTTCTTTTTCTAACACTTTTTTGTCAACTTGGGGAAAAAACTATGTTCTTGTTGGGTATGCTGTTCAAAAATTCAATTTGACTCTCTTGACAGTGAGGAGAGATTTTCCCCTACTTCACACTGGAAGCAACAGCAAAGTGAAACGGCAGCAGAAAGGTTTACTCACGACTTTTTCTGCAGTCCAGTACACACCGGGATAGTATTGGCCATGGAACGGCTTCCTCGCTGTGCTCCTCACTATTTGCTGTCATATATGATGTTGTTCCTCTTTACTGCCAGGACTAAAGCCTGATCATTTTACTTGACATCAAAGCTTTTCATTATGGTCTGCGGCATGTAAACATGCTAGCGGAGTTAGCATTAGCATGTCGGTGTGGTAGCATTTTCATCTCTCTAAAGTCTTAACTATAACCTTGAAATGTTAACGGTGTGCTGCTGTTGCTGTCTTACCCCAATGTGATGTTGAGTGACTTACATAAGCGCTGAGCAGGGTTTGCTCATCGATATATAGGTTTTGCTGTATCGCCCCGCCCCCTGACTTGTCAGCATAGCTGTTGGGGTTAAGGAAGTGGAGGAAGTCCTTTCTTGATACTTCCTGTGTGCGACAGTGTAGTTCTATATTCATTAATTATTATTTCTGTTTCAGACTAAAAAAAACTCCTGTACCAGCTACACATGTGTCATGATTGTGTTGAGCATGTAGATGTGAACAAATAAAAAAAGTTAACAGAAAAAAACAAACAAACAAAAAAAGACGATGAGGGGGCTTGTGAATATTTTAGGGGGGCTGAAGCCCTCCTAAAGCGGACCTAACGACGTCAGCGCCCAATCCTATCTTTAGCGGAGGAGCGCGGTGCAGCCAGCCACATCTCGGATTCATCTGAAAATTTCCGCATCAAGCCTGGTTCGAATCGCACCGCAGACTCTAACGGATTCTAATTTGAAGCAATGACTTTATGCTGACGTTCCGGGCCGCTGATGCTTCCAGTTTGAAGTAGGGGTTAGGCAGCTTATAGCTGTTCAAATTTCAAAATGTCTTTGGTAATGTCAACCTACAAACCTCATCTATAATGACTGAAGGATGCCATCACACACATCCCTTGTGAATATGTGCCATCACTGCAACAAGGTCAGAGGGTTGCCATTGGTCCTAATTCAAGAAATAAATGTTCGTTATCCAGTTATCAAACCAATATGGCAATTATAATTAATGCTCATTGCAGCCAGATAATTGCTGATGCTTTGTCTATAAATGATACATTTGTATACTTGTTGAAATGGAAAACATACCAGAAGAATGTGCATGAAAGTATTTGGACTCCGAACAGTTAATAGAGATGTCCTTGGAGGTTTTAACAGATTCTCATTTGTAAAATGAGACCTCTGTTCTGATAGCATAAGATTGTTTATATCACCGTCTAACACACAAGAACATTTTGTAGTTAGACTGCCATGTGCTTGGAATGACATGGTGAGACAGCATTCCTTAGAGGGACACAATGGTTGAGATGAAGCGTAATCCTTTTTGACTGACTTAAATAATAGAGAGCAGAACTCAAGGTCACTCTCTAGGCAAGTATTAATGACTTGAATTTGATCTGAGTGGTCATGGGCAAGGAGTAAATTACTGGGGGAGGAGATTTGGCACTTTTGGTTTGATCAGACACCAATGACCGAATGGATAAAACAATACCTTCAAACAATAGACCTTTGGCTGAATACAAACTGCTGTGATTGTTATAATATTTAACACATTCCCCAGGTCAGGCAGCTTTTTTTGAAGAATTTTTAGTAATCAAAACAAACTGCATAATCTCACCTGATTTACTGATGATGCGTTAAACAACACTCAGTTGTGTACAAAAATGTCTGCTCTGGAGTGGGTAGAAGGCCTTGACGATGGGATATTGATAATTGAGCAGTATGGCATCAGCTGATGATTGCCAGATCAACTTGCAGATGAATGGGCCAAACACGGATTTACTAATTGCAGATTGTCTCATAGATGTGAAGGGGTGGTTGGCTGCAAACTTCCTTTAACTTAATCATTCAAAGACCCTAGAACCCTCTCTTGCACATTGTCTGGCCCAAGTCTTCCAAGTTTTGACTTTAAACAGTGTGTCACCAGCCTTGGGATGAAATTGTTTGCTGGATGTTCAATAGTCCCTCAGATAAATGTGGTTGTGAAATCATGTTTCGTTCAACTATGCCGTTTAACACGCCTGAAGCCTATTCTGAAATGGTCCCATTTAGAATGTGTGATTCATGCCTTTATCACCTCCTTCTTGGACTATGCAAATTCACTCCTTATTGGCACCCCTGTTTTGGCCCTGTAGCATTAAGGATTGGCTACTTATTTATTAAATGATCAATAAGATAGATGTGTTCCATATAAATATGAAATATCAATTTGATGGGTGTTTGAATGTTTATTCAGAAGACTTTAGTTTCTTTGACTTATTCAGGGAACATACACACTTCAACTTAATTCAGACAAGAGTCAAGAATATAGTTATACAAATTATTTTAATACTATTTGCCTAAATTAAATGATCGTACATGACAAAGTATGAATGAAATGACACTTGTATAGCTAACAGATGATGAATGGAATGTGAGCTAGATGTTTTAGCAAAACCTTGTGAGTATCTGAGATTCAGCTTGTGAAGTCTGGGTTGTTTGGATTGATAAACTAAAGATTTGTTTATTAAACCATCCAACGTAATTTGTGCCGGTCTACGCACCCTTGTGTGAAGATCCCCAAGCAATCCAGGGGGTCGAGATGGACACTGCCAATGGCATGGACCTCTAGTATTGGAGCTCGTAGCCAGCTCAGATTACCACCCGTCTAGTCTGGGTTATCTTCAGGTGGCAGCAGGAAACTGGAGTACATTTTGCATCTAAGGCTGTTCGGTGGCCCTTAAAAGAGCCATTGTGTCAATAATCACTCGCAAGCGTTGCAGAGAGACTTTGACCTTGAGGTCTAAAGGGAGGATGGTCTCAAATGCTTGCTCGCCGGTTTGGCCGAACCAGAAGGCAGCTGGAAACTGACCAGGTCAGGAAGTGATTCCTGTTTTATCATCTTATGTTTATAAGTTTGGCAAATCAGAATTTGACACATTTAAAAGGCATTACCAAAATGCCTCAGAAGTCACGCCTTCAGTCAGATACTCAGAGGTTAACTTAACCCTCTCAGGCTCAGAATAAGTTTTGATAAAAGGACGAACAATTAAGTCCTTCAGGGGTACTTTTGAGTTCAAAAATGCTCATGAAATACGTATGTGGAGTAACCAGGTAGGTTGTAATGTTGTAAATCTTCAACGCCTGCCTCCAGAGGGTTAACAGTTATGTGAAGCAAAAATGTTAAACATTAATAATAATCTTATTATAATATGTTTGCTAGATTAACATTAAATCAACAAACACTAATCTGTTGTAGTTTAAGATCTGAAATGAATCATTGCAGGAAAAATGTTCATTTTAACACATCATGAATTAATGCACAGATTATTCAAACACCTTTTAATGTTTTTTATTTTTATTTTATTTTTACTGGTTGTTTTTATCTGTTTTTAAATTATCTTTGTATGATTGTTGGCTGTGCAGCGCTTTGGTCAGCTCGCGTGCTGGTATGAAGTGTGCTTCATAAATGAAGTGGAATTATTTAGAGATTTTTAAGAAATTTGAATGTACAAAAATAATTAATTCTGCTTTAGGCTTCTAATCACCTTACTTGAGCTGTGTGAAGAAATGTTTGGTTTTATAATGTGAGGACAAAACAATTAAGTCATTTTAGATTCAAGGTGCTTAAAATGTGCTTTTTGCCATCTTTAAATCAGTTTCCCCATGAATTCCACAAACGAGTGGCTGGTGCAGTATCAATGAGAGATTGCCGTTTGCTGACTATAAATTAGATAAAGTTAATGTAGTGGCTCTATTTTCGTGTTTATTTTCTTCATGTACTCTCTGCTCAAACTTTTTTCATGTATTCATCACTTACAGCTGAGCTGACATGAACTGATGGTTATTGGATCAAATCACAAAATGTGCATTTTGAGAGAGTATGGACTCCTGCAGGATGCCACAAGAGCTCTGGAACTCACAACTGATTATTTGCCATCCTGGTAGGTGGTGGAGAATGCAAAGGAAGTGTGAGCAAAAGGTAGACGACTGAAATCATTGCATCTGCCTCACAAAAGCCAGATCAATACTCAACAAGACAGATGAAGGCTTCCAACTACTCCATTCAAAAGCTGTTGCATTCACGCTATTGCTAATATAATTGAATTTATTTAGCAATAATAAAGGGAATATGATTCAGATTTAAAATAAGTTGAAATAATTATTTTTGCTTTTTAGCAGATTTTAGGTATCCACAAAACAATCAAGAGCACCAGATAAAATACATCATCACTTGACTGGTTGCATAATATCTTACAACAAACTCCCTGAACTTCGGTTCACATTGTCTCGTCTGTTTAGCTGTGTTGCAAACAATATCTTCACAAGTGAATAATGAATTAGGGAATGGCCTTCAATTATCCATGGCTAAACATGTGAGTGGAAATAAAGCCTGCACAGTTGATTACAGCTGCACTAAGACAGATCTCTAGAACACCAGTCCAGGTATGCATTGCGTTTTTTAAATACATAAAATATATAAAAAGGTCCAAAAGTATAGTTATATGCATCTGATGTCAAATGCACCAATGCATCCTTTGGACCATCTCTACAGTATATTCCAGTAGTGTCATGGGGACACAATGTCACATGTGACCTTATGTATCATGAGCTGTAAAGTGGAGAGCAGTATGACTTAGACGGATGCAGCGTGGTCCAAAAATGCCACTCGGAGTAATGATTATAGTTACCAAAGAGCGTGGCCAAGGTTTATCACCAACATCCCCCTCTCCTCTTCCAAATGAAGCTTGTGATGTGATTTTTAATGAACACCCTCAACTGTAAATAGATGGTGCATTATTACACTCATAAATCACTGAGCAGGGTGTTAACACCCCAGTGTGAGAACATGTTTACATGCAACACGCTTTAAACTGATTAGTCAACATCCTCATGAGTTAGCGTTGCATAAACTGACAGAAGATGCATCTGTGTTGCATTTGCATGAAACACAGTCTTAAAGGAGACATAACATGCTTTTAAGTTATTCCTTTTTACATCTAAATCCTTCAGTTGGGGTCTAAATACAGTGGAACTGCAGTTCTTTGGTCTGATTTCCTCATTATTGTTGCTCTACAGACCCTCATCTACCCCTGTTCTGAGGAGAGTCTTGAGAACGAGCCGTTTTTGGGTACTGTCTCTTTAAACTGGAGGAGGAGCTGTAAACTCCGCCCCCCTCCATAGTGCAGACCTGTACTCTCCTCCCCCAGTCGGACTTTGTAGTTCTATAGAGAAATCATTATTTAGCATAGCAGATTTAGCATAGCATATTAGCATTTTTAAAACATGTGGGAGAGTAGTTCATCAATCTGTTTCAAGGCTGCTAACTCTCTCATGCATTTGTCTGTAGTCACTCACACACACCCGTCACGGCCGACAGAGGGACAAGCGAGCAGGCACGTGCGCGCGCGCACACACACACACACATCCGTCACGGCCATAGACTGTACATACACACACAAGGAATGCTGCTTGCTTATTTATTTCTATAAAAAATGTTTTAAAAAATGATACAGCTCATTAAAACATCATTAAAAGAATATATTTTATTAAAATCTCTATCTATATATATACATACATATAATTATAAATAATTTTATAAGTAGTCTTATTTTATATTGGGTGTCTTAATGGCTGAAAATGGATAAAAAGCAGTTACATTTTAATTTAAAGATTTGAGATTCTAGTCAAAAATAAATAACATTCCTCCAAGTGTTCTTTAATGTGATCATTATAATTCTAATGCTTAGAACTTTGTTTTTATTGTCTGCAATGCGTAGCCTATATCTTTATTAAATATGTGTTTAGCTGTAAAGTGGTAATTCTCTCTAATGTGTACACAGAGGTGGACATCAGTGCTGCAGTGAAATTCCCAAGATCAGTCTGCTTTGCTAACAAATATAGTTAAATCTTACCTGCATTCTAAATAAATATCGTTAGGTGGAAACATCAGTAGGCATTGAGTTATTGATACAATCCCTAACAGCCAGAATGGAAGAAGAGCATGCTGGGTCATCCTGGATCTGAGCCTGTTCTGTGTATTTACCTACAGGATGCCATAAATGTCTACAAGGCTGAGTTTGGACCATTACATCTAAAAGAAAGCATACAATCAGTGATTTTTTTAAATTTTTTACATTAATATACGAATTTTCTAAGTATTAACCTCACAGCAAATAAGTAGAACAATATAATAAACAGGCTTTAGTAGTTAAACATGCGTTGTGCACACAGGTGCTTTGTGTCTCGGTGCTGGTGGTATCTAGGTCTCAGAGTTCCTGTCCTCCTGCCGTCTTCTGTTGTCCTCAGGATACGGATTGATGTTTCCTGATGATGAGGGAGGGGCAGTATGTGAGCTTCAAACTGGTCCTGGATAACAGTGGGAGACCTCCGTTGTCTGAATACTGAGACCAGAGAGTTGGTGAGATGCAGATCTTCTCTACCTCATCTAGAAACGGAGTTGGTTCAGGGAAAACTTTTCCAAAGACCAGTTCCATGATGTCATCGCCATATTCTGCAATGATAGACAGTAACTTTAATGACATATTTTGTTTACAAGCAGCTTTAGGAAAGTTGTTTCTTTAGCTTTCGTGTTTATAGTCACGTTTGTGTTTGTTCACAAGTTCACTTTGCTGCAGTGACTTCATATTCTTACAAATGTAATAAAATAGTGACACTAAAATTATACAAATGATTCCTTATGAAAGGAAGCTCATTAGAGAGCAGTGCAGACAGACTTACTACATGCTGCAGCTGTTTTTGTAGGCCAGCTGCTGCTGAACTTGGGGAAAGTTATTCTGCACACGTCCAGATCAGATGGTTGTTTACAGAAAATAATGTAATTCAATAATTTCTAAACAGACTAAACAAGTAAAACATCAAATAAATCACTCTGCTGTCATCAGACGGAGTGATACAGGGGGTGAGGTGTTCTTAATGATGAGGGTGGCTGAAGTGTGTCATCACTCACTTTTGTCTGGTCCAGACCGTCTCTTTACTGGTGGGTCTCCTTCCTCAGTAGGTGACGTGAAGGTCCAACATCTGAACGTTCTGTGTTCCTTAGAGGAGAAGAACAGTAACATTAGCAAGCTGGCTAAATTATTTTTTACTAGCATCTCAAGGCCTTGGAGAAGCAGATCTTCACTTACCTAAACATCAGACCAGTTTGTCCCAGCTGAGCTCATCAGGGCTTTAGTCTGACAGCCTGTCAGTGAAACATGGCTCCAGCCTTCTGGATGTTGACTCTAAAAAGCAAAGGAGCATTTTTACTTTTGTTTTAATTATTTTACAGCTGATTTGATCAGCTTTCCGATGCTCACGCTCATACAGATGGTGAGCTTTGCTGCATCTGACTGATGCAGAGTTAGTTTTTATATCTGCAGTGAGACAAAAAACTAACCTCACTTCACTCAGAGATTGTTCTTTAAAACTCTAATAAATCCACTGTGTTGACGCACTTTAATGACTGTCACGCTGCATTTTAGCTGATATGGGACTTTATTTACTGGATGCTAAGATTACATCACACTCACGTAGAATAACACACAGGCTCTCTGCTGTTACAATCAGTGGATGTACATCTGGTGTAAAAGAAGGCACTGATCAGAAATCACGTTTTATTCCACGAAAATCAGCCAAATCCACATTAATCTGGGTGCTAACTTTACTAGCATACTGTGCTAGCGATAGCAAGCCGGATGCTAACGCTTTAGTGCTGCTAATGCCCGTAAATCTAAAGTAAAGTTTGTCGACATTTTAGAGTGATATGAAGCTTACCGCTCTGCTGCTGTGTCCCGTCGCTGCCACATTCAGATGGAAATGACTCCTTTTAGATAGATGAAGCCCTCAGTACTTACTAGCCTGGAGACACAAACGAACGAACCACGCGCGCGCACACACACACACACACACACACACACACACACACACACACACACACACACACACACACACACACACACACACACACACACACGCGCACACACTACTTTTTCTTCTGTGTTTTTTTAGCAGTAGTGTCATCAGCTCCTGGGTTTAAATACTGCCACACCACCCTTCCTTAAAACGAGGAACAGTTTTGAGCTGTGTGTGGCTAAAATAACCAGACATTCTGCATTTTTCCAATAGGACTACAAAAAATCTTAGCGAGAAGAAAAAATGGCGGATTGGCTCTGTGTTTAGCCGAGGGTCATTACCATATTTGGTAGTTATCCTGACGAAATAAATTACTGATGTAATAGATAATTTGAAAAACTGAACGGGTGGACAAATATGCCCAAAACTTAATTATTAAATATCTAAATAGCAACTCCAGTGAATAATATAAGCCTTTTTGCTCACTTAGACACTTAAAATGTGAAACACACCGTGTTAATGGATAAAAAAGTGGGTTTTTCATGTTATGTCTCCTTTAAAGAACTAATCAGTGATACGTGTATAAATGTTAGTTTCATTAATGTTTATTATTTCATCTCTTCATGAAGTGGTGGTGGAAAAAAGTTTTTTGAAAACATGTATGGGGTCTGGAACAGCTCTTTTTTAGTTTCTGTGAAATATCTCAGCTTTGAATGACTGGAGAATGAAAAGACCATCTGAAATTCTAGTTGCTTGGCAGATATTAACATATGATTAAATAACACATTCTCACTCCCAGCGCATCAAAAACAAACGCTTGGTCAGCCACCCTCCACGTCAGACCCCTGACGCCAAAAGTGCCCTTTTTCGTTACTTATGTGCGAAAAGGGTTTTTTCCCTTTTGTAACTGCAGATCCCAATGCAGCGTAGAACTGACGCGATGGGATGTCCGCTGATGCGGCACCGAACCAGCTTGTTTAACCGCACCTAAACCTTAACGTTTCACTATTTATAACCTTCCCCCCTCCCTCATCCTAACTTTAACCCTCTTGCTACCTAAAACGTTACTCTCACTGTGATCAAGCGTTTGTTTCCCATGCATTCTGACTGTGAATTTTCGTATTTGCCGCCCAAGGGGAACGTTAGAACATACCATCTGGCGAGGGGGAGGTTACACATACCCTCTACTTTTAACCTCCACCTTGGTAGTTGAAACCTCCCCCTCGCATTGGCTCGGTCCAAACTCGACCAATCACGAGGCGGCTCCCGCCGTTCACTTCATAGAGCCGGCTTTTAGAGTGATAGACACATAAATAACGTGTTCGCTAGCAAGATGGTTAAGGTAAGGATAGGGGTGAGGGGAAGGTTAAATAAGAGGATAAGGTTATGGTGAGGTACAATGAGCTTGTTTGGTGCCCTGGCTGCGGACATCCCATCGCGTCAGTTTTACGCTGCATTGGGATCTGCAGTCAAATAAGGGAAAAACCCCTTTTCGCCCATAAGTAACGAAAAAGGGCACTTTTGGCGTCAGGGGTCTGAGGCAGAGGGTGGCTGACCAAGCGTTTGTTTTTGACGCGCTGGGAGTGAGAATGTGTTGGATTAAAAGTGTGGCAAGGTGGACAAACGAGGGCCCGGGCGGGATTCGATCCCCAGACTCCCGGGTGAGAGTCATACACTCTAACCAGTCAGCCAAAGGGACATCCCCTTGGCCAAGTAGCCAGGGCACATGATCAATCGGGACATTGTGACAGGATGCTCACACTGTCACAAAAGGAAGGTTCATGATTGTGTTCTAGTTAAAGGCTTTGCATGACATAAACACAAATGGGATGATGCTTTTATAGTTTTGACATCCATGAAATTTCTCAGTCCCAATTTAAAATTTTGTGCACCTCCCTGCAATTTAGATCCAGAGTTGTAAAGGTTCTGAGCTCTGTTCTGAGCTCTCTGATCTCTGTCGTAGTGCTCCTTCAATCACAGTGAGAGCGAATGAGGAGAACAGGGCTAAAAACTAAGTTGCTGAGATACTGTGTTGCAGTGAGTACTGAACCTCCTTCATAAACACAGTGGCACAAAGTGACAAAACACTCAAATACTGACATATTTTCTACTGTAATTTAACCCTCTCAGGCTCAAAACAAGTTTTGATAAGAGGCCGAACAACTAAGTCCTTCAGGGGTACTTCTGAGTTTAAAAATGCTCATGAAATACGTATGTGGAGTAACCAGGTAGGTAGATTTTAACGTTGTAAATCTGCAACTCCTGCCTCCAGAGGGTTAAATGTGTTTTTAAAAGTGCCACTTTTAATATTTTTTTTTCAAATAGTTTGTGTGAAGCATGTTCCCATGTAAACAGTGACACAAGGGGACATTTTTAAAAAAAGATTTTAAACAAGAAAGTCACTTATATGGGTTTGCTTCAGGAGCCAGACAGACAACAATTTATCATTCATAACACACCATCGAGGAGGTGAGAACATCTCCGCGCTCTTAGCACCTTCCTACTGAAAGCTGAGGGTGTGTGATCCCGTCATAACACACAGGGTTGTTATTAAAATCACACTGCCAGTGTAACGGTTTATATGCATCGCCAAATCCATCACACACTGTACCAGCATATATCCTTCCATCAAAGTGATGTTTATTCTCACAATACTTAGGAATCATGTAAAAAAAGCTTTTAATATCAGATGACAGATTGCATGTTACATAAAGCTGTGGCACCATATGCTGTCAGCTGTCTGCAAGCTGTAAGGGACTCTTCTCCCCATTTCACAGGAAGTAAGGAGAACCTGTAAGGGATTATCAACATTCAAATGATTTTGTTTAAAAACTGACAGTTGTTCACAGATTTCACAGTTATGTTTCTAAATTAAACAAATGCTAATTTGAAGTGGAAAAGATTTAAAGGATTTGGTAGCAGTATAGTTATCTTTTCAATGTTTTCATAATTGTAGGTGTATAATTGCTACCTTGTTCGTTGTAGATAGCATCTCGTTCCTGTTTTGAGAAATAGCTTTTATGCCTTTCAGGACTGATGATCCGACGTTCAGTTCAAACCAGCCAAGACCAAACTGTGATGCCACTGTCCAAAAGTTCATCTCCAAAATGACCAAGCAGTTAATTCAAGATTGCTGTCTAAACCTCTAAACTGCTGTTCGTTTATACTTTGGTGTTTACCTTCATGGGATTATTTTGAAGAAAAAGAAGAAAATATCATTTCAATAGCGCCTCTCAAGATAAAAATCACGAGGCGCTTCACAAAAACAAAAACAAAAAAAAATTGTAAAAATATAAAATAGCATTTCGAAAATGTTTAAAATATATTTAAAATGAGCAAGAATAAGCTTTTGCGATTCAAAAGAAAAAATGTTAAGAAAGAGAGAGAGTGAATAGGAAAGAGGGAAATCAGTGGATCCTGAGGAAGGTGGAATAGGTGGGGAGAGCAGAATAAAGAGAGAGTGGTGAAGAAGGTCATACAAAAGCCAGCTTGAACAAGTGAGTCTTCAGCTGTTTTTTAAAGGAGACCACTGAGTTCACTGATCTCAGGCTCAGGGGGAGAGAGTTCCAGAGTCTGGGGGCCACAGCAGCAAATGATCTGTCACCTTTGGTCTTTAGCCTGGTGCTGCACAACCAGTAGGCTTTGATCACTGGACCTCAGGGACCTGCTGGGGGTGTAGGGACTAAGAAGATCACCAATGTAAGATGGTGCTTGTCCATGTAGGGCCCTATAGACCAGAACCAGGATCTTGAAATGAACCCTGAAGTTGACTGGCAGCCAGTGAAGCTGGAGGAGAAGTGGGGTGATGTGGGTGTATTTGGAGGACTTGGTCAGAAGCCGAGGACAGGCATTCTGAACCACCTGTTCAGGGAGGTTCTGCTCAGACACGTGAAAAGAGAGTTGCAGTAGTCTAAGTGTGAGGAGATGAAGGTGTGGATAACTGTCTCACGTTCAGAACGAGACAGAATGTTACTCAGCTTAGCAATGTTCCTGAGATGGAAGAATGAATAGTGAACAAGAGAACTGACATGAGAATCGAGGGTGAGAGCTGGGTCAAAGGTCACGCCAAGATTCCTGACGGAAGGTTTGGTGTGGGAAGCAAGCTGACCAAGAGAGTCTCTGACTTTGGGAACCAGCTTGTCTGGGGCACAGATGAGGATCTCAGTCTAATCTTCATTCAGCTGTAGAAAGCTCCCAGCCATCCAGGTTTTGATAGAGTCTAAGCAGGTGTGTAACAGCTGCAGCTTAGACATCTCATGGGGCTTAAAGGAGAAGTACAGTTGGATGTCACCTGCATAAAGATGGTAGGAGATTCCTTTGAAGGAGCTCAGGATGTGCTGAAGAGGAAGCAGATAGAGGAGGAAGAGCAGAGGCCCCAGCACAGAACCTTTGTTATCATTAGCAGTGGTAAAATGTAAAACATACAGAGGCCAGGTTGGGCACAAATTTATTAATATTTCTCCTCAAAACACAACAAAAAAAAAAAAGTAAATAAATAAATACATGTGTAACCCAACCCGTGCAGGGGCCTCCCTACACCCCGGACTCTGCGTTGTGTAATTTTGTGTTGGATGGGGGTGCACAATAGAGAGACCAGTCGGACACAGGCGTTCAATTTGTGGCTCGGACCGCGCCGTCTTTTTCTTTATTTAGATGATGGGGCAAACACCACTCCGACTCCGCTGCTGGCCTTTACAAATCACAGTAAACACTGCATCATTATCAAATCACAGTGCAAGCCAACAACAAATATAAAATAAAACACATTAAACAAGAAATAATCATGTAGTCAAGGCATCTTTACACAATTCTTCGGTCTCAGAAATGAGTATGACCCAAAACACAGTTTGCAGGATTATCAGCAAACCGTAACTGAACAGCTAATGCATTACTTTGCCCAAATGGGGGCTATGCTAACTAGCGGGGATGTAACCCAAAATTGCCGCTTATATTACAGAACGAAACGTGCACACAAACTACTCATACTGTCATCAGACAACACATGAACCTCCCAACAAACACACTATATGCTTAGCAAACCGCCATTTTACACAGTGGAACACTTATTTTAAACAAAACCATTGCAGTACACCACGGATAGTGCTTACCTTTACAAATCACAGTAAACACTGAACCCATAATGGCGCCCGCGCGAACGATAAAACTGAACTACGGTGTCCTGCAGAGGACAAATGGTCAAAATTGCTAAAATCTACAATATATATCCAGCTCAACAGCGACACCTTGTGACTTATTCCAGTCACTGCCTTACATCCGCCCCTTCTTTGAGTGATGGCGTCCCGGTCATCAAACAAAACAAAACAGAACAGTCTCAAAATGTATATAAGAATAGCGGTGGTGGAAGATGCGCAGTATAATGCAACAATGTCTATGTGTGTATCCTATTAGTATGGGTGTCGCGTGCCCGTCCCATTTACCGGTTCCTTTAAAACCCAGTTCCGTTAGAACTTATGAGACGGTGCATCCATCAGGGTTCGGGGGTGTATCGACGAGTATAATTGTACTAGATCCGGGTTTGGACTACCTAATTAGAATCTTGTCTTTTATTTTAAAGGTGAAATGACTTGCACGAATAGCCAGCCCCAGAGTACTACACTTCTTTTAAACTCGTTACCTTTTGGTTGAGATACTAGAGAGAAGTCTGGAGGCAAGCCAAGCCTCTCAGCAATTGTTTGGGCTACCCGGAATTAATTGCGCCTCTAACAGCTTATGTGGGAGGTTGGTAACTATAAAATGATTTATGCTAGTTGATCAGGCTACCATAAGTTTATCAATTTATTTATTAATCCAACCTTCCAGCTGATTAGAGACTTTTTCAACCTGCAATCAGAGCCAAAATAACCTCGAATATTCTGCTTTTATCGCCCTTAAGACAACTCGTTACTCGCAAGGAGGGGGAAGTTAAAACTTCCCTTATCTTAAGGTTTCTTTATATTATTCTGTTATAAACTGTAAAGTAAGTCCTGATAATTCAGAGACCGATCTTCGACATGCTTACCTCTGTGCAATTATGGTCAGGGCCCCAAACGTGAAGCTTTAGAGAAAACCTGAAAGAATCAGGATTATGTTTCTTTTTCAAAAAAAGGTTTATTACAAAATCAAAATACAAAAATTGGGTAAAGTGAAAAACAACTGCTATCCCCCACGGAGGAATTAGTTCAAAATGATTAAATAAGAGTTAGTTTACACTAGCTCTTGTCTTCTCAGAATCTCCCCAAGAACGAAACCGCTCGATCTGAGCTGCATCCTTTTATATCACTTCTGAGACTGCTCTAAACAATGTAAGAGTCACAAGTCATTCTCTCCTGACAGTTTAGGTCAAGGGGTCATTTACCAGATACACTTTTTTAGCTCTACATAAGACATTTGGTATCATTTTCAATACATGCAGTATTCACATGAGGGCACAAAAGTTACATTCTGCACTCCTGGAATGAGAGCACAGGTCATAAATCTTCATGTTGGTAGCAAATTGTAGATCTTCCTCCAGCATTCCTCAGAGCTTCTGGGTCCAGTTGGACTTTTCCTCACTCCATGCCAGTCCTTCTTTTCCAGCCAGAGGTGGAGTTAGGGGCGGGCCCAGGGGTGTGTCCATGGGTGGATCCAGAGAAGACAGCTTGTCTTTTGACCCTTTGCCTAGTTCTGTCCTCACCAGCAAGTCCTGAACTATTGTCCTCTTGACCCTTGTGTGACCCTTGTCTCTGACCACTATTTCTAAGCCTTGACCGATTGCTCGGACTTGCAACATCCCCCATGAGGACGAACTGAGGCAAAGGACCATAAAAAGATAGAGCAGCAATGCAAGCCTTCATAAATCTAGCATCCATCTCACTCAGGAACGGCTGAACACTCAGACACCTAACTGTGGCCTCCACATCAACCCTCATTCTCATCATAATGCCATCATCAGCTACGGGTAAGCACAAGGTCCCTTTGCGGGTTGTTACATAACCTTTAAACTGCTTTCTCCCATCTGTGGGATCTTCGCCCAGAAAGAATAAAGATAAATCCATCACCGGAGCTTCTCCACGTGGAAGCGATCCCATCATTTGAGGTGGGAAGCTGGCGCTAAAAACCAAAACATGATTTTTCGTATCCAACAAAGGTGCGGTCCCAAAAGAGTCACAGACTTCTGGGCCGAACCATCCAGTCTTTACAGACAAAATATTCATAAACTGAAAGCAATCTATAATCTTGCCTTGACAAACAAAGTAACACCCCTTCTGGGATTTAATCCTCCATCTCATTTCTCTCCCAGGTGCAATTCGGACAGGGGAAGGAATGCCTGCTGGCTCACTACTTAGACAGACCATAGGGATTTCACGTATCACATCAGGACACGGGACGCATGTCGAAGCTGCCGTCATTACTGATACAACCTCTTCAGCCACGTCAGATGAGGGCGCCGTTGTCAGCTCCTCGTCGTGGGCCTGCTCAAGCAGGGCATCTACTCCCGGGGAGGACAACATTAGTATGTCGTCTTCCTGATCAGTCTCCCGCTTGAATCCCTTTTCCATTTGGTCTGGATGTACTGAATAAACCTGCAAGACACGCAGCGTTTATTCATCGTAGCATGTTCACACTGGAGCCCGATTGTCTTAGTCTGAGGCAATCCATCCCTCCCGCGATTCACGGTGCACAAATAGTATGCGCCATTCAGAGAGAAAACAGTTGATGGACCTGCGGAGGGGATTAATCCCTCTATGATATTTTGCCGAATCGAGTCCATCTGGAAGGAACATAAAATATGTTCCACATGAGATATATAACTCATTCCATGAAGCAATAAGTAACTGCATTACTGCATAAACACTTCTTAATTATAGGAGAAAATAAATCATCAGAAGCTGCAGGAAGAACCACACTACAATTCCTATCTGCAGGCATAGTTTTACAACAATAATCCTCACAACAAGTGTACACCAGTTATGAAATGTCTACAACATCCTAAAGACAAACTGGATAAAATAGTTACAAAATCCTGACATACCTCCAGATTCAGAGCGTCAATCAGCTCAGATTCAGGGTGAGTTTGATGAGCCATTGGTTCACCTCAAGTTACAGACTGACAGTTAAGGAGCAAGTGACATGCCGTGCAGAGAGGCCTGCACTTAAACAGGAGCAACAAGAAGGGGGCTAATGCTCCCTCCACCTTGACACCTCTCTTCCCATCTTATCTGGATCTACCAGGTCCTTTTTCCTTTCTCCTAACAGCTTTCTTCCTGTCAACTGCCACTTGTTGTTTTTACAGGCCAAAATCATACCGATTATTAAAATAATCACCCCACACATCAATCCTAGAGCGCACAGAGGCCAGAACAGAGCATCCCAGACGGGCCTAATGATGTGCTCTCTAACTCCTTTTACCAACATTCCCATTGAATCAGAAGTTCCTTGAATTACATTATTAGAAACCTGCACTACACTGTCACTCATAATTTCATTTACACCACGTACTATCAGACTCACATGACGTAATGTGCCATTTATGCCATATGCAAAATAATCAAACCAGTCAGCTTTTTGCTGATCTAACGATCTTCGAAATGGTGAGCAAAAACCACTTCTCAGATCCCAATTTGGGAAATTTCTGAAGTTAGGAAACTCTTTGGGTGCATCAGGGTCAATTGTGAATCTTTCAGGTTGAGGATTTTTCCCTATTCTCGGTTCATTAAAACACACATGATGGTCTATGCCTAACCCGTTAAGGTAATTGAAATTGACCAGACTAAACGCTCCCCATTTCGTCGTTCCTGGCGCTGTAAATCCAGGTGGCACTAAGTCTCCAACTTTATCATTCATAATCATTATACGATCTAAAAGACCATTTCCTGTTTTTGTATCATTTACTTCCCAAGTATTTGTTTTATCAATAGAAAACCAATTTGTTTTAACTCGAAGTTGACCATGTTCCATCACAAGAGTTTTAGTTCCCACTAATTTTCTCTCAAATGTTTATGCTTCAATCCTTGTGTCCTGGGGGTAATAATCATATTTTTGCTTATTATATCCCTCTCCATACCAGTATGTCATAGGATATGTCTCGTACATTCCTTTTCTATAATATCTATAATCTTCTGGAATATCTCTTTGCATATAACCACGTAAGACTTTATAGCATAATTCTCCAGTTCCTAAAGTAGCTATGTTTAGATAAGGAGGCCTAGGTTTAAAAAACTCTCGATCTCCTAATGTGTCTGGACGCAGACCTCCAACTGTTAATCCATATAGTTGTGAATACCAAAAAATACACATCCTTCTAGTTAACCCTTTAGTATTATTACAGACTTCCACCTGACATCCTTCAAGCATTAAGGTGTAATTTCTAGCCCATGTGGGACTGTGATAAAAATCTTTCTTATGGGTTGGTCTAATCATTTCATTTACCGCTTCGAAGATGGAGTCTGCCTCAATTATACTATCAGGAGTAGCTGTACCTTTTTGATAATATGCTCCTGCGATCCTTATTCTAAGTGGCTCGCCTCCTTGCCATACAGCGCTATTATTCGCTTTCCTGGTTAAACAGAGTCTAGTTTCCTCATTCCATGCATGAAATCCTGTATCTAAGTTAGTGGGATCAGATTGATCCTTTTTCATCCATTGCACTACTTTTGGGTGTTTAAAATTAGGAACCTCATAAACCCATTCTGTATAAAGAGTGTGTCTTATTGGATGCAGTTCCCATCCTTGTGGCTGAAGGCCTACCTCATTATGGAGGCAAAAAAATGTCCAGTTAAAATATGTACTATTAGTGGGAAGTATATAATTCTGATATCCTGTGTAATTTGCATATTCACTATGACCTTTACGTAAGAGTCGAGCTAAGTCTGAAGTAGATCTCTTACCCCGCACACCGGGCTCTAGAAAGAGAGGAACGGTCTCTTCACCTTCCTCTGCCTCAGCCAGGGGATCAGACATTGCAGGGGGTACTTTTGATAACCATTTAATCACATTATCTTTTACTTTCTGCCACATGTGACTCTCTCCTATCATGGACAAGGAATCATATTTTAGTGTTGTGTTAGGAGGGGGGGTCGGGCAAACATCTCTTCGTTCCCTCCCTCTTGATAATCTTTGATACCAATGCGTAATATTTCCTGTTTGCCAGGAACTTAAACTACTGTCTTTGGTCTGAAAACACCCAAATTCGATTCTACGAGGCCACCACCTTTCTATCTTTATCACTTTGAAAGTGGTGAAGTTGTGTCCCCATTCTAAATCATTTCTAAGGCAATATTTGTAAACCCACAACTCTACTTCACCTGAAGTTTGATTTAAGATTTTCTTTTTCCTTAATATTATCTGACAAGATCGATCAAGCTCTGTGGATCCTGTGTGATCCATCAAGACTGCCATATACTCCGCCCATGGGCCGGTCTCACCACACTCCGTGTCATTCTTCTCCTCCTGCTCTGCTGCAGAAAATGATGTCACGGAGGGTGTAGCCATGATCCGGTCAAATCCATTTTCTCCACAGGGCAAGCGCAGGCAGCCAGTTTTGTTCCCTGTTACACTACAAATCTTGAATCCAATCTGTGTTGCTATCATGCAGGTGGTTATATTCTCATTAAAATCTTCTTTGGGCCATAACAGCTTAATTTTGGATACATTCCAATTCCCTATTAATTGTTGCGGTCCTCCGTGAGTTATGTTATATGTCACCGAGGACACATGATACGTTCGGAGATATACATGTACCCCATATGCAATCGCTATACTTAATCCTATGAGGCTAAATTCGAAAAGGATAAAAAAGGCCCATTTAATCCATTTTATTATCCAATTCTTTCCTTTCGGAATATTTACATTTTTCTTTTTAACTTTGGGGTCAACTCCCGCCGGAGTTGCATACCTGACCACTTTTCGTTTTCTGCTGCTTTCCCTCTTATGCTTCTGCGTAGATAACATCTGTAAGACAGAAGCATAAAAATCAGCAGGAAATGAAAGCGCCCTGCTCTAGTTAGTTAGAGTCAGATCGGAGACCAGCCTTCTACGAGACATTCTAGTGTGAGCAGTCCCATAAATCTTAGGCCAATATGCCTCTCCTCTCCGGGTGGTCACTATGTTAACAGCCGAGCTGCAAACGCGACCCGACAGGTCTATTACCTCCACTAAAGTTAACTGATAAGGCATGAACTTACGCTCCGCCCCTGGTCCAAGACTCTTCAGCTCAACCAGGTATGATGTCACACGCTTACGCATCCCTGGGGGCTCCTGAACAGACAATCCTGTATGCCAGTCCAGAGTCCCTGACAGATAAGTTCCCCATCTGTCGTCTTTATACTCTTGAGTTACCCCAATCTGTGTACCTGTTTCCCATGCATCAGCCAGCGTACCAAATTGCTGTCCTAATATCAAGCTCTTAATAGACTCAAATTTGGACCGAGCCTGAAGCTCTTCCAGTCCTTTTTCTCTGGTCTTGAGCTTGAACACAAATGGATAAGCTTCCACCCATAAATCTCTAACCGGCTTCACCAGGCTAGGATTCCTGAGCAGCTCTCCTACAAAAAACATACTTGGCTGGCTGGTCGGTAAGCAGGTAGTCAAAACACCATTCTTCGTGAAACAGCACCCATCTTTGATTTCACCTCTGTGGGTGCATTCACAGACCTGCCAGGAGATGATGCCTGGATTATTCCTCAAGCAGGTTCCGCAAAAACATATTTTAATGGGAGCAGACAGCTCCACCGCACCTGTATGCAAGTCTGTTCCTCTCTCCAGGTGAGTGGGCTTCTGCTCCCGGAGCCCTGACCATTTAATTAGGGTGCACAGAGATTTGCATATCACGCATGTTCCTGGCCTCAAGCCTCCCCATTGCGCGTAACGATACGCATTTGCAGATTCTATGAAGCCCAGAAACATAGCCACTTTACAATCTTTAACACAATCCCCCTTCGTTAGCAAAATTAGGCCCGTAGTACCTGGGATCTTACAAGTCATTTCTTCACTAGATTTTGGCCCAGCCATGACCTTTAATCAAGTAATTAATTTAAAAAAATTATTTATTTATTTATTTATTTTTTCAATTAATTACTTTTATTTTTCAGAGTTATTTTATAACTTGATGAGGGTGAACGCGCAAACCAGTGTCAGTTAAAACCACGTTCCCAGTTACGTCTTTTATTATAAAGGGACCACTTACGTTATGCTTAATGCAATCTCCTTTTCGAACCGGTCCTCTTTTGACCCAAATTCTTTCACCTTTCTGTAACACAGAGACGTGTTCCGGGTTAGTTTTTTTCTCAGTTCTTTTCAGTTTCGTCATATTAAGGATCACATTTAGTTCTGAAGCTCCCTCCGGTGTATCCCATCGGGAGCTCAGGTTAGTCAGGATGTGATTTTTTATCGTCCTAACTGCTCTTTCTGCTATTCCGTTAGTGTGGGACTCGTATGGGATAGAAAAAATGTGTCTTATCCCCCTTGATTCAAGCAGACAAGAAACTTTGTCATTCTTAAATTCAGGTCCTCCATCCGAACGGAGTGACTCACACATGAGGGGCAGGTGTAGAGATAAGGCCATGCTGACCGTATTTCCTGTGACACGTTTCAGCGGTATTATCTTGCTCTGATCACCTGGTCCATTATATTTGATTACCAAAAAGAACTTATGTCCGTTCACTCCTCTAGAGGCACATTCACCAACATCCGTGCTGAAATGCACCCCCGGCACATCACACATGATGGGCAGATGGTCATAAATCACGGATTGAGCCCCTCCTTTTACTTTAGACGACTCACACGTCGCTTTTACTCGTGCTGTTAGTTATTTCAGCTTTGGTACAGAAATATTTTCTTTTTTGAAAATCTCACGCAACCGTAATACTCCTACGTGTCCGTAATTTTTATGCGCAAATGTCACCAGCTCTTCATCAGCTGCAGCGCTCCTGTTCTGTAAAAACGCTGTGGGTAGAAACAAAGCGCGAGCTTGTACTAATTCATCCACTTCTGCGTTTCCGATCTCATCTTCGCTTTTTCCATTTGTATGGCTATTTACATGTGTCACCTGAATCTGTAATTTTTTCTTATAACACGATACTAAAGTCCACAAGTCAGCGTGTTCCAATCTTTCTCCATCAGTTTTCTGGAAATCTTTAGCTTCCCAAAATGCTAAATGATCATCCAGCCCGTCTTTAACGTATTTAGAGTCTGTGACCAATCTTACTGATTTGAGCTTCAGCTTACATGCGTCAGCGAGCGCCATGACAACGGCCGTCAATTCTGCAGTTTGAGCGGATCCGACAGTCTGTCCAGCTTGTTGATATTTCCTGTCCTTTAGCAGTCTCACAAACCCCCACTTACAGAAGTCTGCATCTGCTGTTTTCTTAGATCCATCAGTGTAGTAAACTGCCTCTGGTTTTATGGCTTTAACAACCTCTTTCCTGTCAGGCTTAAGTTTTATTTCTCCTTCCACGTGAATCTGCGGGTTTGCCAATAACATCTCCCACTTTGCCCATCTGGGTAAAACGGCCCTCGCCTGTGGGAGGAGATCTTTCCGAAGTTCTTTAATCATATAATCAGTAGATTGAATTATGATTTTTTGCGATCCGGCCAGAGCGAACATCATATCTTTATGTTTCATCAGGGTGGTCAGCACCTTTTCGCTGGGCGTGTAACGGGTTTCTGTTGGTGCGAGTTTATAGCCTTTACATGTTATCAGACTCTTGCTGTCATAGTTCTGAAATAAACACTCTGTGAAATCCTGTCCTACAATCACTCTTACAGCTAACGGTTCATGATGCTCTCTATTTGAAAGATTCACTAGATTAGCACCTATTTTAACCATCACTGCTTGATAAGTCTCAAGCTCCTGTGAGCTCAGTTTGCGGTTGTGCGTCACCAGTTTTTGACCCACTTTGGTTCTGAGACCTTTTTTAAGTGACATTATGGGATCAATGATGTTTCGAAAATCACGGACGTTGCTGGAAATGTACTGAAGCTGTCCGATTACACCTTCCAGCGTCAGTAAGTCATGTGGGGGTGTTATGTTCTGTAGATAGGTGAAAGGTACCGACACTGAATCTGACACCTCAAAACCTAGGAACGTAACTTTTGTGCGTCCTAGCTGGCTTTTCTTCAAGTTGAGTTTGAATCCTGCACATGTCAGTCTGGTCACCACCTCGTCCAAAGTTTTCAGGTGTTCACTTTCACAATCATGCGTGAAAAATATGTCATCAATATATTGAACGACAGGTAAACCTTCCAGATATGACTGTACGACACCTTGAAATTTATTCGCCGCGTTTACCCATCCCATCGGTAAAACGCACCATTCATAATGTTTCCCTTCAAATGTAAATCCAGTTTTAGCTCGACTTTCTTGCGCTAAAGGTACAGACCAAAAACCGTTAGCCAAATCGATGCATGTTTTATATTTTTTAATAGGCATGGTTCGGAGCTGCATGTATGGGTCAAAAGTTTTACGCACGTCGTGCGGAGTCACTCTATTTAAACCTTTTAAATTGTGTACCAGTCTGTAGGTGCCATCAGGTTTAGGAACAGCTTGAATGGGAAGACAGGTGGATAATGTATCTTTCTCTTCGATTATCCCTTTTTCTTTAAGCTCAGCGAGAGTACATCTGATGTCATCTCTTCCTTCTCTGATCGGATACTGCTTTTCCCTGGCAGGCATCGCTCCTTTAATAATGCATTGTTCTTTTACTCTGCCACAATCATTTTTGTGTGTAGCCCAATTACCTTTTTGGATTATTTCTCTGAGTTTGTGCGGGTCCAAACTAGTCTTCTCCAGTTGTTCTTTAATGAGACTGTCCATATCTAATTCACCTAAAAAACTCACATGCAGTGCTGGGTCTTTTGTTATTTTAACTAAATCCTTTAAACTAATTAAGTTTTCTGCACCTTTTATGTAAAGAATTCCCTGTTCATCTTTATGAACTGCCATGTTACGTACAGAGCCGTCTGCGAGTATCACATTCTTGTATCCTATTTGTTCCATCGGATTATTTTCACGCTTTACTGATATTAATGCCCCGGTATCTAAAATGTATTTTGTATTTTCGTATTTTACTTTAAGCCACTCTCCATCCCAATGCGTATGAGATGAGAGCGCCTCAATTATTTCTACTTTTGTGGTGGCGGTCTTCTCTGATTGTGGTATTTCGCGTCCCAATCTTTGATTGATTGGATCAATTTCTCCTTCTGTTCTCTGGTCATCCGGGCCCACTCCTCCGGATTCGCTCTCCTGGGTCGAGCCACAGGGCAGCCGGGGGGTCCCATGAAAAACGGCCTTGCATTTGGGTCCATTTGGCCCCTGGTTCTCTGGTTCTGATTCGGTTCTGTTCTGGGTGGGAGTTGCCTCGGTTGAGAGCTCACTGATTGGCTCCCTTGCTCCCCTTGGTGTGGAGGGGGCAGAGGGGATGGTATCTGACCTTTCAATCTGTTTCCGGCCTGCCGTCCTAATTCGTTTTTTGACTGCTTAAATTCCCTTGTGCGATCCCACGCCTGCGCTTGTCTGATTTTTTCTGCAGGAGAGAGATTAGGCCACATCGCAGCCATCATTAATCCCCCGGGCAGATCAGCTAAAAGTTTTTCCTGCTGTACTTGGGAAAGCCCTGCGATTGTTCCCAAACACCCAGCTAATGTAACTTTTCCTGTACTGATTTCAGAGCTTAAAGCTTTCCTCCGTCGTTCCCCAGAATCTTCACCAATCCCTCTGGGAGAACTCTCCGCCAGGGACATCAACGAGGCACCTGGGGTTAAACGCAGATCGTTCTTTAATGCTATAACCTGAGAAATTTCTGGACTTGAAAGTTGTTCAATCGTCATACCTCGATCCTGAAGCCGCTGTACATACCCAGCGTCTGTCTCACCCGATGCTCTTTGTGGCAGAATGGTATGATCAAAATGTCCTAAGCTTACTCTTGACTGTTCCTGAGCAGTTTGCCAATATGGGGAATATTCCTGTTCTAGGATTCTCTCTTTAGGCATTGGATTAAGCTGTCCTCCCTGCGGAGTGCTTCGGTTTACATCCAAAGGTTGGGAGGGGCTGCACGGCGAGTAGCAGTGAGTTTTCACTGCCGAATCTCTAGCCATACATCCACCTCGATAAAAATCATATCCTTGGCCTAAATAAGCATGCTTAAAAGGTTGCCCCCATCCTGGTTGCAACATGACTTCTTCCCTACTTTTTGCTGCTTGAATCGCTGAAGCCGTGAAGCCATCTACAGGGTACCAGTCTGGAAAAGGATTTTCTGCTTCTTCTCCTGCATAATTCTGGTCTCCCTCTGTATTAGTTGCAAACTGGCCTCGTCCTGGTTCTGGAACCGGTCTAACTGGGCCTATGTTAGGAGGTGCCTGAGGGTCATAATATTTCATCTGTACTGGACGGCTTTTCTTATTTAATCCTCTAATGCCATAAACCATAGGATTTGTCTCATCTCCTTCTTCTGCTCTCTGGGGTTGCTGCTCTACATTTTCTCTGTTCTCACCTTGCTCATGGGCTGTAACTGGGGATAACCAACTCACTTTTTCAGGTGTTTTGCCTCCAGGGATCCGAGTGCTGCATTTTTGTTGGGATCCGCATTCTGACCTGAGCGTCCCTTTGGGTGTGCCACGCACCACCAGTTGGGAACCCTGTTCTTCCTCCGATTCAGCCTCACTCTCGCTGCTTCTGTCTCTGGCCTCAAACCAATGTTTGACTTTCTTCTCTACTCGCGGCAAGGCTGACTTATCCACTAAAATTACGACCGGGATGTCTCCTAGCCTGCTAGAGGCTTCGGAATAAATCACTAAACCTGCGCCATATGCTTCAGTTATCCGACACACCTGGGGTTTGTTATTAAGCTTAAACACTAGCCGTCGCGCTCCTAAATCCAAGGCTTCTGACACCACCCGCTCCCAAGCTTGGTGAAAAGAGATGTCGGGATTATGAGGGTCTACGTTAATTATGGAAATAGCGCTGACACGACCTTCCAGATTCCCTAATTGCTTGTCTAAGAGAGTAGTAATTTCTCCTGCTTCGTAATTACGATCTACCAGAGGAATCATAGAACTTCTGCTTTCTGCCCCTAAAAGTCTCCTCAGAGAACTTAAAGGCCCCGTGTGTGAAATTCACAGAAATCATAGTAAAAAGATCCGACTCTTTAGCACCACGCAGTTTAGAGTCGGTATTGCAGCTATTGGAGCCCCCGAGGATCAAAAAGGTTTTTTTTAATCATTATTTAAAACTTTATTAACAAATATAACAAATACAATACAAAATCGTGTTGCTGTAAACGGCAGCATGTCATCATCTAATTCCAGCTTTCAAGTCAGCGAACAGGTTAGTTGTTTTCATCTAACTTATTTTATTAATTTAATCTAAATAGGTTTTGAATAAGAAAAACTTTTTTATGTCAGTTATGTTTGCTAATAGCAAACGGCAGCTAGTTAGTGATGACTTCTGACTACAAAAAATGACAATATTTTGTTCATTTTATTTGAGAAATGTTATATTTCTATTTGCCATTTTGGAAATATACAAGGTAGTGTAGTCTGTAATTGTTTTCTCTCCGTAAACAGAGTCAGATATCATCCGATGGTTCATCAGTGAAGACAGACAGAGGACGAGGGAGAGGAAGAGGGCGAGGAAGAGGGAGAGGAAGAGGGAGAGGACAGACGTGTGCCAGCGCACAGAGAGGCAGAGGTGTTAGACATGCGACAGAAGCAGGGCAAGCATCCCAAGATGAAGGAGCCGAATTTGCTCAAACCAGCCGCAACGTTCCACGCACAAGAGGAAGAGGCAGAGCTGCAATAAAGTCTAGAAGATCGGCGCTTTCAAGCGCTTTCAAACTATCCCGTTTCTCAAGTTTGCTTGTAGAATATGTGTGATCCTCCATCGCTAGAAGTACGGTGTGGCTAGTTTCTTCTTCTTCTTAGTTACTTTGTCAGACTGCATGCTTACAAGGCGCACTTCTGCCCCCTGCTGTTTCTTTGAGGTTACATCATTTAAAAACGCAAACATCAAATGCGAAGCTTAATATGTTGTATGTCCCTAAAAGGTCACTGTATTTTAAGATGGCGCATGCCATATGGAGCACCGGTCTGCTTCTTTTGTCTAAAATATTAAAATATAAAGCTAATAATAATGCTTAGAATAAATGCTTGTTTGAATTATCATTAAAAAAAACAAATTTGAGAATGTGATACAAGAAATTTGATAACTTATAAGATGAAATATCACACATTGGGCCTTTAAGGAGGACGTAGTACTGGCAGAACTTTGTGGATCTTTCAGAAAGATCAACACATCTTCTTCTCGGATCTCCGCATCTATTTTCTCGCCTGATAAAATTATCACCGGTTCTTGACCTATCATAACATGATTCGGAGGAGCCGCGGGACTATGCGGTTCTAACGGGGGAAAAGGAATTGGGTTTGGAGTCCTTTCAGCCCCTGACCGTCTCTGAGTCTCGTCTTTGTCCCACGCAGCAACATGCTGTTCAGTGGGCGGTCTCTCCGCTCCTCTCATGGGCACCTGAGAAGGGGTTTGTACATGTAGAAACGGGTTCCACTGCGCCGGCCGAACCGCGTCAGGCGGGTTCGGTGGGGGTGGAGGAAATCCGCTCTCGGAACCGGGGCTCACAGGGAATTCCCCGCGGAGCGCTGGATACAAAGGGGGCGCGGTCGGAACCGATTGGACTTCATCCCAGGAGGCCGACATTTCAACTGCAGCTCGTCTCCGGTACATTTCCGCTTGGAGCTCCGTGATCCCCAGTCGGTTACATAACGCCTGTCTCATTTGAATTGCCTCATTTTTGCTTCTAGATAAGAAGTAAATTGTTCTACTATTAGCCCGTTGAACCACGAACTCCGCCATAGCAGAGTACATCGCTCCCTGATCACATCGGTACTGCCCGACTCCAAATGGAGTGAGAACTAAAGGTTCCGGTCCAGTTGGTATTTGCTCAAGCAATCCCAGAAGGATCTCATACTGCTCGCCCGTGGGGAGTTTCGCTGGATTTTCCCAACAACACCACGCTATCTGATTAAAAACAGGATCATTTTGTTGTTCTGCTAGAATCACCAAATCACCCACTAACGGAAATACATGATTATTCTTTACTTGAGTTTCAGCATTCGGACAGCGCTCCGCTGCGGCTTGAGCCGTTCCGGCCTCGTTCTGAAAGCTCCGGTTACAGGATACTGCTAAAACGCTTTGTGGTTCACCTTGAAATGTCGCTATTTCTCCGGTGACAAATCTCACATTAAGGAGAACATTTTCCGGTTTCACCGTTAAAGATCTATCTGCCATGGCTGGTTGAAAGTTTCTCTTTTTTATTATTTGTTTTATTTTTATTCGTTTTCACGTCTTATTCTTTATTCTTACTCTTTATTCCTTTTTATTTTTTGCCTAGCTTTTATCCTTGGCTTTTCTTACGTCGGAAAGCCGTGATTTCTTTATACCTCTTTGAGTTAATCGTCCGTTCTCCCAAATTTCTTTCCTTTTCGAGAAATTGGTGCGGTTTTCACTCCAAGGTTATAAGCGTATCAGGTCCATGGTGCGTAAGCTTTTATCAGCCTAAAAGACATAGTTCTACGTCGAATAGTCCGGTATCTAATATTTGAACCTTCGCCGATTAGCCCCACGTTGCAGGCGCCATGTCGCGTGCCCGTCCCATTTACCGGTTCCTTTAAAACCCAGTTCCGTTAGAACTTATGAGACGGTGCATCCATCAGGGTTCGGGGGTGTATTACTTACATACCGCCTATAGTATCCAGCAAACCCCAGAAATTGCAACACTTCTTTGCGATTTGTGGGCCTCACCCAGTTTTTCACCTTGTTGATCTTCTCTGGGTCTGTCCGGATCCCCTCAGCAGACACCAAGTGGCCCAGATACTGAACCTCCTTTCTCACTAGCTGGCATTTAGAAGGCTTTAACTTCAAGCCATGCTCCCGAAGCCGATCGAACACCAGCTGCAGTCTTTCCAGATGCTCATCAAAGGTTTTGGAGAATATGATGAGGTCATCAAGATAGATTAGGAGGTGGGTGAAGTTCAGATCGCCAAAGCAGCAGGTCATGAGTCTCTGGAAGGTGGAGGGAGCATTCTGCAGTCCAAAAGGCATACGATTTGCTTCAAACAGCCCCATGGGGGTGCTGAATGCCGTCTTGTGTTTGTCATGCTCCACCACCTCCACCTGCCAATAACCAGAAGTGAGGTCAAGGGTGGAGAAGTATCTTGCCTGGCCTAGAGCCTCCAGGGCTTCCTCTATTCTGGGGAGAGGAAAAGCATCTCTCGTGCTACAGGAGTTCAGTTTCCTGTAGTCAATACACAGCCTTAGTGATCCATCTTTCTTGGTTACGATCACAACAGGTGAAGCGTATGGGCTTTTGCTGTGCCTGATAACTCCTGCTGCCTCCATTTCTGTCAGCAACCTTCTCACATCCTGCCACTGTGATGGGGGGATCTTACGGTAAGGCAGTCGGAATGGCTTAGAGTCAACCAGAGGGATTTCATGTTGCACAGTCTTTGTATGGCCGTAATCCATGGGGTGTTGTGAGAACACACCCACGTTCCTTTCCACAAGCTCTTTAAGAAGGGAGCGCTGGTGCTCGTTCTCGACGTCTGCTCCACTTAAATCCACTTCTTGGCTTGCCACCACATGGCCCATACCCAGACATGCTTCTCCACCCCCGCTAATATGATGACTGCCCTGCATCCTGTCTGAAAATTCCACAATACTTCCCACCAGTGATGCCTTGGCCAGATGTGTGTGAGGCTTGATAGTGATAGCATGCTCGGAGAGGTTCATCACCCTTACTGGGGCACATCCTTTCTTTACATCAGCCAGAACTCTGGCGACCAGGATGTCTTGGCTGAGCTGCAGGGAGGGGTGGCCTTCAATTAGGGCTGTATATGTCTTTCTTTGTGGTCCAGCTTTTATTTTGCACCTTAAATCCATCTCTTTCCCTGCTTGAATGTGTACCTTACGGCCAGTGTAAACGACGGGGCCCACTGTGTCATCCACATCACACTGTTCAGTGTTCCCAATTTCTAGCAGGGAGGTGTACCACTCCGGATGAGTCTCCATGACCTGGAGAAGGAACTGCTGGCCGTAGGTGGCCTGGAGGTGGCTTCTGGAGGCACGGAGGACATTAGTTCCCACAAGCAGAGGAACCGAGGAGCGGTACTCTGTGTTAGGGACAACAAAAGCCGGCACACCCTTAAACTCTCTCCCCAACAATTTTAGGTTAATGCATAGCACACCATGGTAGGTGACACTCTGGCCCCCTTCACCTTCTATGGGTATCTTAGAGGGCTGTAGTTTTTGTTTATGGAGGGTGGGGTGGCTGCGCCAGTACTGATGCGTAATACTGGTTATCTGGGAGCCAGAGTCGATGAGTGCCCTGCACTTCATCCCGTTGACTTCCACCTCCCCCTCATTCCTAGGACCAACTAAGGGAGTGCCTCCTCCTCCGTCACCTTTGTTCACCTGCAGTGTGAGGACTTGCTGCTCGCCCATGGTTGCCCCAGCGACCATGGGCTTTATCTGTTTAAAGGCTGAGCTGAGTAAGTGTTTCCCTCCATGGGAGTCACCGGCTGAGGATCATGTGGCCATGTCTGGTCAGGCTCTGGGAGCACTGCTCTGCAAACCCGTGCTATATGTCCTTGCTTCCCACACCGGTAGCATGTGACCACCGGTGTTGGTGTTGTAGCCCCAGGAGGTGGTCGGACTCTCAGTCGAGTGGCAGAGGATGGAGCATTAATTCTCGATTCAAGGTGGGTCAACTTGGCCATCTGCTCCTCCTGGCTCCATGCTAATTTCTTGACCATCTCCGCTAGCTCAGACCACTCTGAGGAATGTTTGGCCTTCTCTGCCTTCCCATTCACACTACACTCCGATGCCACTTGTACCTGAGCATAAGTCTTCTTTGACTTGTTTTGAGGCTGGAATCTCTTAGTTTCTTTTGCCAAATTTCGAAGCTCAGTCTGCAGCTCACGGAAACTCAAAAGCCGGGGCTTCATCGACGAGATTCTCGCATATACATCCTCATCATTAATTCCCCGTATGAACTGTCGGGTGAGTTTACTGTCACGGTCAGGGAAAGGCTTGCCTCCTCTTTGGTTTTCCTCCACGGCTCGCAGTGTTGCCTCCAGTGCTATAGCATATGAGCAGGCAGACTCCCCTGACCTCTGAACACGCTCATAGAAGTCAGCTAGCAGATCTGAGGAGCTCTGTGTGTCGCCGTACTCTGCTCTCAGATCTTTGAATGCTCTTTCGGGTGTTTGGTCATGGAGAGGTAGATTCAAAACCAGCTTTCGGGCTTCACCAGTTAGGTGACGCACCACCGTGGAAAAGCGGAGGTGGACGGGGAGCTCTATTGCCTCAAGAAGATACTGCGTGTCACGAATCCAGTCTTCTACGAGCACCTTATTGTCAGCACTGCCGGTGAAGACTTGGACATTTTTCACTTGGTGAGTCTGTATAAAACCACCGTAGGCAGCTAGTGGGGAGTAAACGTTGGCTGCAGCCCCGCCAGGAGTACTTAACGAAGTATGTACCTGCTGGGGGGGTATGCCAGGGTGTCCACTAACTTGGGGGTCTGAAGCAGTGGGTGGTACGTGCATTGAGGCATGGGTGCCGGGTGGAGCTATAAAACCTCCCTGGGTCATGTTCACGATAGGGGGCATGACAGTGTCGGGGCTTACAGCAGGTGAGGGGAGGGGAGCTCGAGTGTCGTGTACAGCAGCTAGTGACATATGGGGCACACAGGGGGTCCGCCCATGCTTTGAACTTTCAAGGTTCAGCTTGGCTGCAGAGGGATTGTTCATTAAGCCCAATGCCTGCAGTGTTAGGGGCCTTGGCAACCTGAGTGAAGTTGGCCCCCCCACCTTCTTCAAATCCAACAAAAGTGGTATCAAACCATTGTGCTACGTTTGTGCTGGTTTGTGCTGCAAAAATTTTTGTTTGTGCTACTATCGTTTTCAAGATATTAATAAAACTTTCTGGAGGTCATCAGAGGTCAACCAGCCCCCCCACATAAATGGAATCAAACAAAACTGGTGTCAATCAACTGTTCTACGTTTGTGCTGGTTTGTGCTGCTAAAATTGTCGTTTGTGCTGCTTCTGTCTTGAAGATATTAATGAAAATGTAAAGGTCAAAAGGTCAACCAGCCCCCCCACCTTCTTCAAATCCAACAAAAGTGGTATCAAACCATTGTGCTACGTTTGTGCTGGTTTGTGCTGCAAAAATTTTTGTTTGTGCTACTATCGTTTTCAAGATATTAATAAAAATTTCTGGAGGTCATCAGAGGTCAACCAGCCCCCTCACATTAATGGAATCCAACAAAACTGGTGTCAATCAACTGTTCTACGTTTGTGCTGGTTTGTGCTGCTAAAATTGTCGTTTGTGCTGCTTCTTTCTTGAAGATATTAATGAAAATGTAAAGGTCAATAGGTCAAACAGCCCCCCCCCACCTTCTTCAAATCCAACAAAAGTGGTATCAAACCATTGTGCTACGTTTGTGCTGGTTTGTGCTGCAAAAATTTTCTTTTGTGCTGCTTTCATTTGGAAACCAAAAGTTTCTAAAGCTCAATCAGCCCCTTTCTTTAATGTTTAATTTTAAAGATATTAATAAAATTCCATCCATCCATCTATTCGCTTCCACTTATCCTTCTAAGGGTCGCGTGTGGGCGCTGGAACCTATCCGAGCTGTCATAGGGCAAGAGGCAGGGTACATCCTGGACAGGTTGCCAGTCTGTCACAGGGCCAACACAAGGGACAGACATCCATTTACACTCGCAGCTATGGGCAATTTGGATTAACCAATTAACCTATCCCCACAAGCTGCATGTCTTTGGAGAGAACCCACGCATACACGGGGAGAACATGAAAACTCCACACAGAAAGACCCTGTAACAGTGCTAACCACCGTGCTGCCGTAATAATAACATTAATTAACATTGATGAAGAAATGTAAAGGGGCATGCCAGTAGGTGCGTATCAGTTTATAACTAGATAAGGTATTTTGAGCCAATAATCTGGTTGTGGATCACTGACTACCATGTTTCTTAACATTACCTTACTCCATCTAGTGTGCTACCAGCAGGGTATATGGTAAAATGCTAACGGTTGTTAAAACATTAACCTAATAATATGTGAACTGTAGCTTTTAAGTAAAATGCTAATATTAACAAAAGTGCTGTCATTTGGATGTGGGCTGTCATGAGCAAGTTGTATAAAATTAACATACACAGGAGTGCACTTCAGTGACTACGTTTACATGCAGCCAATATCCGGGTTATGATCACGTTAAGGTCGGTATTCGGGTTTCTGAGTTGATCAGAATAACCCGTTTACAAGCCCGTTTACAATAAATAGAAAGAGTTCAATTCAATTCAATTCAAGTTTATTTATATAGCGCCAAATCACGATAAGAGTCGTCTCAAGGCACTTCACATAATAAACATTCCAATTCACAGTTCATTAAGCCAATCAGAAATAATGTTTCCTATATAAGGAACCCAGCAAATTGCATCAAGTCACTGACTAGTGTCAGTGACTATACAGCAATCCTCATACTAAGCAAGCATGCAGCGACAGTGGAGAGGAAAACTCCCTTTTAACAGGAAGAAACCTCCAGAGAATCCTGGCTCAGTATAAGCAGCCATCCTCCACGACTCACTGGGGATCGAGAAGACAGAGCAGACACACACACACACACACACACACACACACACACACACACACACACACACACACACACACACACACACACACACACACACACACACACACACACACACACACACGGACAAGTAATGTGTCTACAGTTATATTATGATGTCTTAGTAAATATTCTATTTGGTGAAAGATAAACTTTATTGTATTTATCCTAGTGGATCTATAATTAAATGGATAAACTAGTATTAGCACATCAAAAGTCAAGGAAACCAAAAAGTTATTATCAGGAGAGAGAGAATGTTTAAGTAGTTAGCAGCAGTGTGCTAGTCGACGGCCCCCTCCATGAGGCCACCACAGCTCAGCAGAACGTCATTGTAGCTTCTTCTGGGGAGAAAAACACTTACAGAGAAAATAAAGTTAACAGCTGAAATTGCACAAAATAGTACAAAGAGCAGACTGTAGAAGAAAGAAGTAGAGTGTGAGAAGTGGTCAGTGTATCCTCCAGCAGTCTAAGCCTATAGCAGCATAACTACAGAGATAACTCTGGATAATCTATCCTATTTAGATGTAGGCATGTTGGAGGCAGGGCAAGGGAGAGCCGTCTTTACCGACTGTACACTCCACCTCCCTCTACTCCCCCACTTGTCCTGATTTAGGCTAACATCAGATTTTAACCATAGGCCCTATCAAATAAAAATGTTTTAAGCCTATTCTTAAATGTAGACAAAGTGTCTGCCTCACGGACTAAGGCTGGGAGCTGGTTCCACAGGAGAGGAGCCTGATAACTAAAAGATCTGCCTCCCATCCTAATTTTAGATATTCTTGGAATCACCAGTAGACCTGCAGTCTGAGAGCGAAGCGCTCGGTTAGGAACGTATGGAACAATCAGATCACTGATGTATGATGGAGCTTGATTATTAAGAGCTTTATAAGTGAGAAGAAGGATCTTAAAATCTATTCTGAATTTAATAGGTAGCCAATGTAGGGAAGCTAAAGCCGGGCGTACACTGTGCGACTTTTTCACTCGCAGCGTTCAGCTTCAGCTCAAACTGTACGACTTCCTCGCAGAGCAGATCTCGCGAGTCGTGTGCTCACACTGCACGACCCAGTTCTCGCATGCGACCTGACTGCTCACACTGTATGTCTGGTAGCAACACGTCGGCCCTAAAAATGTGCTAAAAATAGCAGTTTTTACTCAACACGTCAGACTTTTTTGTCTTGCCTGTTGTCCTTCGGGAGTGCTGCAGGAGGACACACAGGGATTTATGGGGGTTGGATGAGGAAAACGAAATAAAGAAAGTGAATCTGTGTTTTGTGATCAGTTTAATTTGACATGAACACGACAAACACGCTTTCTTGACTATCTTTGTGAGTAAAAAAAACGTGTAGAAACAAAAACGAACAGCGTGTGTTATTAGGGAAATAGCGAGCGACCGGCCGGCGTTGATGCAGGATTGCGCGCGCATGCGCCGTGAGCGGTTCTGATGCTTTTTGGGTCGCAGCTGCTCGCAGCGCCGCTTCAACACTGCGATACCCTCACGAGGGACGAGCGAAATATTAAACACACCAGAAGTCCCTGCGACCTCACGACTGCTGATCGGCAGCTGGTCACGTGGTGTTAATCGCCTCTCGTAACCCCCTGTACACTACACGACCGCTCGGCGCAAAACTCGCCCCGATGTCGTGGCTTCTCGCACGACTGGAAAATCGGCTCAAAAAAGTGAAAAAGTCGCACAGTGTACGCCCGGCTTAAGGCAGGAGAGATATGATCTCTCTTTTTAATTCTCATCAGAACTCTAGCTGCAGCATTTTGGACAAGCTGAAGACTTTTAACTACATTCTGTGGACTTCCTGAGAGTAATGAATTACAGTAATCCAGTCTTGATGTAATAAATGCATGAACTAGTTTTTCAGCATCACTTCTGGAAAGTATGCTTCTAATCTTAGCAATATTCCGAAGGTGGAAAAAGGAAATCCTACAAACTTGTGTAACCTGGGATTTGAATGACATGTCCTGGTCAAAGATAACACCAAGGTTCCTTGCTTTGTTCGCAGAGATTAATGTAATGCCATTAAGGTCAGGCGATTGGCTAAGCAATTTCCTTTTCTGGATTTCTGGTCCAAAGATGAGAACTTCCGTCTTGTCTTGATTTAAAAGCAAAAAGTTTAGAGTCATCCAATTTTTTATGTCCTCAAGACAAGCCTGTAATCTACCCAACCGATTAGGTTCATCAGGGTTAATGGATAAATATAGCTGAGTATCGTCAGCATAACAGTGGAAGTTTATCCCATGCTGTCTAATGATTTTACCAATTGGGAGCATATATATAGTAAAAAGAATTGGTCCAAGCACTGAACCCTGTGGTACTCCGCAAGTAACCCTGGAGTATGAAGACGATTTGTCATGTACGTTTACAAAATGAAATCTGTCAGACAGGTAGGATTTAAACCAGCCTAACGCTGTTCCTTTGATCCCTACAACATGTTCAAGTCTTTCTAAAAGAACATTGTGATCAACTGTGTCAAAGGCACAATAGAAAGAGTTACACCTAACTTGCATAACCTGATTTAAATGCGGACGTTGGGGTAGCGTCAGGACGTATGGACTACGTCCAGACGCAATATGCGTCTTTTCCGGTTCTTCTTGTTCCGGTATCCGTGAAAACAACAACATGTTTCCCAGTTCGGAAGAGATAGCAACCGCGTTCGTTTGTGCTTTAGTTTCTTCGTCACTCCAAAAGTGTGGTGCTGTGCCGCGACTCGCCATGTTGCTCCCCACTTGTTGTTTACTTCCGGTGTTCTGGCGCATACAAGACGTCTCGCTACGCAAAAGACTAAGATTCCTTGCGAACAGAGCATGTGCAGAACACATGCTTTGATGGGGGTATCCCGGTATGCGTTTACACGACCAAACATTCGGGTTAGAAAAGGGTTACCCCCTGTTATGAGCATATCTGGGTTTTTGGCGGTGTTTTCAAGGACCTGCGGAACCGGGTTATTGTGAATATTCGGGTTTTAAAAGGGTTACTGGCTGCATGTAAACACACTCAGTGATTCAGCAAATCTGAACTCAAAGGCTCCAAACAGCCTGCAGAACTGTGAATCTTATGTAACTGTCAATGTTACCTGAAAGGGCCAAACTATATTTTTTGCAAGAGTCAAACTTCTGGAGCCATGGTCACAAATGAGTGGACTATTAAACACGTGTGGGATTGACACAGACACAGATTTATCTCAACAGAGCATGGATTTATCTACAAATATTTTGATGATGAGCAAGGAACATTGACTAAATTCATTTTTGTACTATCAAATGAATTTTGAACTAGATCTTGTTAAGGATAAACTGGTACAACTCTGCCAGAAAAAAACAAACGTAGCGACCTGTGTTTGGTTTGTTATCACAAGGGGGTGCTATCATACACATTCTACTTCTGAGAGAAAAAAACAAGAGTTGAAGAAAACATGTGCTAGCTATCTTATCTGCATTTTTAAGCTAGATTCCATGAGCAACTAGCCTGGCAAGCCAGATTAAATAAATGTATTATTTAGTGGCCATGCTCCATTGACGGCTCTCGGTTGTGGGGCGGGTTCTACCATTGTATTTCAAATGATCTCCGCATTCCACTGGACAATGAATGTGACATACTCTTGTTTCACTCTGTTGAATCATCCCACCCACCAGGCATATAGAGTGCCCTGATTGGCCCACAAAGCGGATAAAGCTCTGTGATTTGTTCACTAAGCAGATAGAGCACTATGATTGGCCCTCTATTATGGACCAATCACAGCTCTTTTTGTGTTTGAAACCCCTCTAGAGAGCTGTGATTGGCTAGACAGAGTCCTGGTAGGAGCTGCTGAGGTTCCAATGGAGCATGCCTAGACCAAACTTTGCAAAGCAAAAATTTGGTCTAGTTCACTAGGCTAATGAGCAACAGCAGCACAAACGATAATTTTAGCAGCACAAACCAGCACAAACGTAGAACAGTTGATTGACACCAGTTTTGTTTGATTCCATTAATGTGGGGGGGCTGGTTGACCTCTGATGACCTCCAAAAATTTTTATTAATATCTTGAAAACGATAGTAGCACAAACGAAAATTTTTGCAGCACAAACCAGCACAAACGTAGCACAAAGGTTTTATACCACTTTTGTTGAATTTGAAGAAGGTGGGGGGGCCAACTTCACTCAGGTGCCTTGGCATGGTGGCTTGGGGGGCCGGTGTGGAATACAGATGGCTGGTGTATGCTTGGGAGCTGAATGGGACAGTCATCATTGGGTAGTTGGGATATGAGGCAACATGGGGAGCCGGTGTAGCAGTGGGACCATGGCCACTGTGCTGAGGGGAAAACGCAGGGGGCATGGTTATCTGTACATCTGGCTGCAACACTGGAGGGGCTGTAGTTATGGGGCTGTGGTTGGACTGGCTTGTCTGATTGGTTGGCACTGACCATGGGCGAATTTCAGATGGGTGTGGGGGCACCTGCATTTGGCCTCCATAGCCGGGCAGTGGTGGCGCACGAGCCGGAGCCACACCACTATCAGTCTGAGGTGAAAGCATGGGTGGTGGTGGGGTCTGTTGTGTGGTCGGCCCAGAGTCGGTGAGGCCCCTGATTGGGGTGTGGTGCTGTAACCGCTGGCCAGTGAAACTGGGGAACTGGGTGACCAGCTTCGACTTCACTGATGACTGTTGGTCCACTGTACTGGTGCTAGCTGTTGCCCCTTCGTTCAAAAAGTGAGGCTGATCCCTCTTTGGAGTGTCTGCATAGTCCCTCATCATTTTTACTGTCCTGTATCTCTAATTTAGCTGCACAGGAAATTAAGTGTGGGTTACTTGTAAAAGGCTTCACTGGGAACAAGTACAATATATTTCTAGTAAAATAGAACACAACACAGATGTATGACAACTATCATCTCATAACGCAAAAAAATAAAAATAAAAAAAATAATTCACACAGAAAAACAGCGTCAAACTCAGAGTGCAGTTAAACAATTATATTCAGCCCCGAGGTTGTAAATGACACAAATCAGCAGCAAGTGCTTAACCATATTCAATGATTGTCATTATAGACAGGTAACATCATTTAACATCCTTGCTTCAATTCAAGTCTCTGAGTTTTTTTTTTCTATGACAGAAAACCCTCAAGTAAAACCGCCCCAAGATTTCACTTTCAAAGGAGGTGAAAGTCCCAGTAATACAGCTGCACAGGCAGTTATAACTTAGTTCAGTACCCCATCAGGTGGCAACACCTCTTACTGTAGCGACGTAGCTGGGGGGGTGACGGCCTTGGTTTCTCTTCGGTCTCGAGGGGCCACAAATCCGGGTCACGGCACCAAAGATGTAACCCAACCCGTGCAGGGGCCTCCCTACACCCCGGACTCTGCGTTGTGTAATTTTGTGTTGGATGGGGGTGCACAATAGAGAGACCAGTCGGACACAGGCGTTCAATTTGTGGCTCGGACTGCGCCGTCTTTTTCTTTATTTAGATGATGGGGCAAACACCACTCCGACTCCGCTGCTGGCCTTTACAAATCACAGTAAACACTGCATCATTATCAAATCACAGTGTAAGCCAACAACAAATATAAAATAAAACACATTAAACAAGAAATAATCATGTAGTCAAGGCATCTTTACACAATTCTTCGGTCTCAGAAATGAGTATGACCCAAAACACAGTTTGCAGGATTATCAGCAAACCGTAACTGAACAGCTAATGCATTACTTTGCCCAAATGGGGGCTATGCTAACTAGCGGGGATGTAACCCAAAATTGCCGCTTATATTACTGAACGAAACGTGTACACAAACTACTCATACTGTCATCAGACAACACATGAACCTCCCAACAAACACACTATATGCTTAGCAAACCGCCATTTTACACAGTGGAACACTTATTTTAAACAAAACCATTGCAGTACACCACGGATAGTGCTTACCTTTACAAATCACAGTAAACACTGAACCCAAAATGGCGCCCGCGCGAACGATAAAACTGAACTACGGTGTCCTGCAGAGGACAAATGGTCAAAATTGCTAAAATCTACAATATATATCCAGCTCAACTGCGACACCTTGTGACTTATTCCAGTCACTGCCTTACACATGCAACGGAGGATTAAAAGTGGTGTAAATGTAAATCAATAAAGAAGTTTTTAAATTTTTAAGACAGTTTGGGGGATTTATCTCCTCACTAATAGTTATGTCTCTTGTTTCTGTTTAATCCTGTATTTCTGTGTGTGTTTTAGGTCAAATAAGCTTGGTAATCTATAAGTTACTTAAAGTTAAATTGATTTATTGGTGATCATCACTCCTTTCCTTCTGAGGTCAATTGTTTAAGTTTTGCCATGGAAGCGCGCCCATAGGCAGCCATGATCTGTTCCTGGTGTGCTTAATCAGCTCTACTGAGGGAGAAACTAACTGACTGTGTTATCTTGTGTTTGTTCAAGTGTAGTTGTTGTTGTTTTTGTTCTTTTGAGTTAAGGTAGGAGGTAAATATGTAAATAGATTGTTTTAAATATCTTGTTGAGATGTACTTTATTGATTGTAGGATTTCAAGCTAATTGTTTCCCCTGCCCATGTCATAATGGTTGGTTCTAACTTAGCTTTAAAAGGGTGGATTCAGCACTGTTGTTGGTTGGTTGATTGCTTGTTAAGGGGAATCCATGCCCCAATGTCATGGATTGTTTGCATTAAAAAAGAAGGATAAAAAGTCAGAGCTCTGCAACATCCTGGACTCTTGCTTTTTCTTCTGTTGACAAACATCTGGTAACATCCTGAGTGAGTAACAAGGCAGAGGCTCTGTCTGGGCCAAAACCTTACAGACAGCAACAATCCTCTATGTATTAAATTAAATCAAAGATACTTTATTAATCCCAGAGGGAAATTAGAGTTTCAGTACACACAATTCAGAGATCAGACATACATGCAAGACACATGACAAGAATTGGTGACTGTGGTCATTCGCAACCCTGAGTCACGCCACCTGAATAGAGATAAGAGGGTTACATGAGGATTGGTTCAGGTGGAGGTAAAAAAAAAGGCACTTCAGAGTTAGGCCGGGGACACACCAGCCGCCGAAGCGCCGAGAGGCGAAGCGCTCAGGAAATTCGGCCGCTGCTCGTTGCTCCTCAGTTCAGACCAGACGCTTGTTTCTCCGCTCCGGTCGAGGCGCGCCTCGTAGTTTTTCTTTTAACCACTTGGTGTCCTCCATTTCCTCTCCGCCTTTTCTCTGCTCTTTTCCTCTACACCCCCCTTCCCCTTGCTGTTTGTGTGTGTGTGTTTGTACGTGTGTGTGTGTGAACCTATGGTGTGAACCAGTTGTTAATAGCTGGCCTACGACTTTCTGCCTCTCTGTCCTGTTAGCTCCAGTTGAAAGACACCCAAAACCACACCCCCTTCACGTGGTCACACACACACACACACACACACACACACACACACACACACACACACACACACACACACAGAAGTTCGCTGTGTGTGTGTGTGTGTGTGTTTGTGTGGTTGTTATGCAGTGTCCGTTTACGAACACATTTGACAATCGCGGAATTGTATTTTGAAATGCTTTATTTTGTTAAATTTACCGGCCTGCCTCTTATGTCTACGTTTGACTTCCTGCCAGAATTGACGCGGTTCACCCGCGGCTCGCGAAAGAAATACAGCAGATGCCGAAACGATCGCTGCACAGCGCGGCTAGAGTGCCGGAAGTTGAACTTTGCGCTTCATGCTCCGAACTACGTTACTACGCTCCGGGCCAGGACATCAAGATTCTTATCAACGTAACCCCGGCTTTCCACAGGAGCCGTCAGCAGCATGTTACTGCAGCAGCACGTCTTACTCGCGTAAACTGCTGCTTGGCCCTTCCCACGAGACGCGAAGCAGCAGGGGAGCAGCTGTCACCGACAGAGCACGAAGTCACACGAGTGACTTCGTCAGTAAACACAACAACAAGCAGGAGAAAACTACAACATGGCTCCAAAAGGTTTGTGTTTTATGTTCTGTCCATTTTATAATCGCCAATACGAACCTGAAAAACAAACGAAACCGCTAGCTAGGTGATAACTTCTCACGGGGCCGCACAGTTAGTAACTGTTTTTAAAAGTAAAGCAACCGGAAGGAAGTATGTTTCTTTATTCTGAAAATCTCGGGAGCTTCTCTCCATTTCCGCGTCCGATTTCCTGTCTTTCCGTCCCCAAAAATGTCGAACTTGACCCGTTTCAGAGGTGTCGCACGTAGAAAATAGAGCCAGCGCGTAAAGGCCGCGACTTGCTGCTCCTGAGACGCGGCCGACTCGCGCTGCTGACGGCTCCAGTGGAAAAGGTTCTGTTGACCACAGCGGTTCCTATCAGCAGCTATGACGTGCTGCTGACGGCTCCTGTGGAAAGCCGGGGTAAGACTGAAACCATCCTGATCAACGGAAGAGGACTCTGACTTTCTAACCTATTCTCCAACCAAGACTCCCAGTCTACGGACAAGCCCTTTGATGAAGAACACCTGGTTTGCCTCAGCTCTGCCATGGGTAGAGCTGCGTGAATTAATATTACACCTTAATTTTTCCTCCTTCACTGAAAGATTTGTCTGCACCATTTTAAACCGATTCACTGTTCCTCATAACTTAAATACATATACTTGAATAACTTTAAATCAAATGTAAAATGTAAATGACACAAATGTCTTTTGAGGCATCCCACTGCCTAGTATCCCTTCAACAAGCTGTAGTAACCCAACTCCAAGGTATTTTGCTGCAAAAAAAAAAAAACTGCTCAAACTTTGAGAGTTTTCAAATAGATTTTCATTGTATTTATTCCAGTTCTGTCACAGACACATTTCTGTCCACTTTGGAACAGACTGAGTTTATACATCCCTCCATTCAAGTTTCATAGCTGTTAGTGCAACAATATTGTTAAAATGTTATACTTTTGTCAGTTTCACATCACATGGTTATTTCGACAGTAGTATTCATCCCATTGTACACTGTATGATTCTTTTAGTCTTTGCATTCAGCTCCATCTCAAACTGTAGGATTTCCTGGCAGACCATAGCTCTTGAATCATGTTCTCAGACTGTATAACCCAAAGCCTAGATACGACTTGACTACTCACACTGTATGTGTGGTAGCAACACAGCCAACCTAGAAACATTCTAAAATTTAACTTTTGAACTCAAAAACCTGGAAGACCTGGAGACTGTTGTGCTGTGCTGTTAAGGCTTGCAGAGGAAACAGAGGGGTTTATTGGAGTTGGAGGAGAAGTAAACTGATGTTTTTGGACCTGTTTTTATTTGACATATACACGGCACACACACTTTCTTGATAATCCTTACCTTGTGTGCAGAGAAAAGTGTAAAAATAAAAAGATTATTTGCATGGAGACTGAATTGGCTAGGCAGATGTGCTAGTGGTTCGAGTACATTTGGATTGTGGCTTCAACAGTGGGATCGGGCGTTAATCACCTCTCGTTACCCCGTCTACTATACGATGCACGATGCAAAATTTGACCCAACCTCAAAGATTGTTGTAAGAGAGGAAAATTGGTTCTAGGCCAAAAACACTCAGCTGCTGCTGCTGCTATTTATGCTTCTGAGCATTAGAATTCCAGGTAAATCATGTGTGATGCATAACTGATGGCAGTTTAAGAGATTATTAAAAGACTATGAAATTAAAGAGACTGGAACAGTCTTAAGAAAGAAGTGATTCATTTCTGGAGTAGGACATAAATATATATTTTTTTCAAACAGAAGAAGTTCTGGAAGCTATGTGCAATGGAAAACTTGGTAGTTATGCCTTTGACACCAAAACACTGATCAAATAGGCTGAAATGTCCTTTAAACTATTTTTTGTGCCACTTTCCTCTCTTTTCTACTGCGCTCTTATATTGTCTCCCCCCCCCTCTCTCTCGCCGACAGTCCTTTTGAATTTTCCTCCCTCAGTAGGTGTTCTGGATGGAAAGGCAGAACTGTTAGAATGAAATCAACCTCACTTCAGAGCTTGGTCTGTGTGTTTCTATGTGCGTGCAGGGGTGTGTATATGTGCGCTGGTGTGAGTGAGCAGAGCTGTTAAAGTAAGATTGATCCATTGGCTTCAGCTGAGTGGGATAGAAGGTTTTCATTCCAACCCGTTTGGTCCCATTGCTGAGAGGAATGCTGACAGTTTGACTGGGTGTTCGTTGTCAAAGACTGCTAGCTTCTCAGAAGGAGGAGTGCTAAGTTTGGCAACATCAGGCACAACAGCTTATACCTCCTTTATCAGGTACATTTTGGCCACATTTCAAATCTCAGTCCAAAGACTGGCTGGTACTTTTCCAGATGATTTCTCATTTTATGACAGGAGCAGGGTTTCTGATTTAGTTACTTATTTATTTATTTGCAGGCGACCTCACCCACCTCAAGAAGCCTGATTTATCTAGACTCGATCCATCCTGTATTTAATCAAGCAGTATGATCTGAGAATGTTTTACTTTTAATGTCAGATCTGACATTTCTCAGTCTTCCACATTCGTATTTGGTCATCTTGGTTGTGATACTTACAGAGCAGCTCTGTGGTTAATTTTTACTAAGTAATCCTGTGAAGGTCACTCCAGAAACATATCCTCATTAAATAACTCTACAATTGCCACATTTAATGAGTGAGATCTATCACAGCAATAAAACTGTGCCAATTAGAGACAATCAAAGGACAATTATCCTCACTAGATGTTCAAAGACTGTTTCCACTTTGGTGGTCTCTACTGGTGGAAATTAAAACTTACAAAGGCAAACACTTTATGTAACTCTTTTACATTTAGTCACCATGCCTTCACATTGTGTTGTTTGCAAGTTGAAACCCTCCGGAAATGCAAGACACATGAAAATACAGGGCATAAGCCAATGGCCGCTCTGCATTAGAAACATTCTTGTGTTCTGTGTGTTTACTCTCAAATTGGTGATTCCATTTGTTCTCCACAAACTAAGAACACAGCTTTACCTTGGACTTCATGAAATAAATGCTTAGAAGACCAAGCTTGTTAAAAAGGGTATTTTGAATCAATCTTACTTTCTGTCGACAGAATACTTTATGATTCCCCCTGGAATGTCCAGGATTCCCTTCTGGGTCTATGTGACCTTACATACGCTGAAACTTAAATGTATTCTGGGATCTGCTGGAGTCAAACTGACCCACAGATTGGGAGTGCTCTAATGACCACTTCTACAAATGTTTTAACTTCTCAGTTCTTTATTCAAGTTTTAATTGATTGCGCTTCATTCTTCTTGATATGTTGCTGGATCTTTGCTCCATCACTATTGTTTCATCTGTAGCCTCATGTCTTGGTAGGCCATTGCCTTTTTTTGTACAGTGGCTGTCTCCATAGCATTATAGCCCAGTCATTTCCTACCATGTTCAGTGTTGTCCAACAGTCTTAAGCACTCATCATCATCATCATCATCATCATCATCATCATTATCATTTATTTATTTCCAACATGCCAATAACATCACAATTAACAACAAGATATAAATCAGTAATAAACCTCACAAGATATATCAATAATAAATCAAGTTGACATTGTGGTAGGCATGTTCGAAAGGGAGTGGGCGGAAGCCAAGCTTATTCAAGCCCACCCCTATTTTTCACTAACAGTTTAACATTCAATATGTAGCATTAACTCAAATTCAACAACCTTATGACCAAAGAAAATCATAATCATAACAATAATCATAATGGTAGTCTAGACAATTTAACAATTCTGGTCAATATCATTAATTATATATTCCCATACACCTTTACTCACATCATCGCCCATTCTCGTTTGTAATGTATTTTAACCAAACTGTTCTTCTGTAGTGTGCTTTAAAATCTGAATATTATGACATTGTTCGTGATCAGTCTTTAAGTTATTCCATATTTTTATCCCACACACAGACACAAGAAAGCTTTTACGTGTTGTTCGCACCAGTGGTAAATTAAATATTTTATCTCTCTATTTGGTAGAAGTTTATGAAATGCTTTGAAAAGAATTTGAACTGTTTGATATTTAATTGTATCCTGTAATTTTAATAATTTTGATTGTAAAAAAAAAAGTTGATTTGTGTGTTCTAAGAATCCAATCTTATTTATGATATGGACCGCTCTTCTTTGTAATATAAGGAACATTGATAATTATTCCCCCATACCTCAGCGCCATAAGTAAAATAAGGAGCAATACAATACACAAAGTGTGTTGCAATCAAGAAATGACTTGGCTTTATTTATTATTGATAGACTTTTTGAAATTTTTTGTTTTGTGTCTGATGTGAGGTTTCCATGACAGTTTACTGTCTATTGTGATTACCAAAAATATGCTATCTTGTACCATTTAAATTTGAAAACCATCTATATTTATTGGCAACTCAAACTTTGTTTCTTGATTACCAAATTTTCTTGCTTTAGTCTTGTCACTGATAGGATTCCTCCATTTCAGCCGTCTTTCTGAATGTAGTTTCTTCTCAAATAATTTCTACTCCTCTAGAAGCAATGATTTTTCAGAAATCCATAACGCTTGGTCAGCCACCCTCCGCGTCAGACCCATGACGCGAAAAGTGCCCTTTTTCGTCACTTATGTGCAAAAAGGGGTTTTTCCCTTTTCTGACTGCAGATCCCAATGCGGAGTAAAACTGACACGATGGGATGTCCGCAGCCAAGGCGCCAAACAAAATCATTGTATCTCACCCTAACCTTAACCTCTTGTTATTTAACCTTCCCCTCACCCCTATCCTAACCTTAATCATCTTGCTAGCAAACACGTTAGTGATTTATTGGGTCATTCTAAAAGCCGACTCTATGAAGTGAACGGCGGGAGCCGCCTCGTCATTAGTCGGGTTTGGACTGAGGCAACGCGAGGGGGAGGTTTCAGCTACCAAGGTGGAGGTTAAAAGTAGAGGGTATTTGTAACCTCCCCCTCGCCAGATGGTATGTTCTAACGTTCCCCTTGGGTGGCAAATACGAACATTTACAGTCAGAATGCATGGGAAACAAACGCTTGATCACAGTGAGAGTAACGTTTAGGTAGCAAGAGGGTTAAGGTTAGGAAGAGGGTGAGGGGAAGGTTATAATAGTAAAACATTAAGATTTAGTTGCGGTTAAATGAGCTGGTTCTGTGCTGCATCAGCAGATAGCCCATCGCGTCAGTTTTACGCTGCATTGGGATCTGCAATCAGAAAAGGGAAAAAACCCTTTTCGCACATAAGTGACGAAAAAGGGCACTTTTGGCGTTAGGGGTCTGACGCGGAGGGTAGCTGACCAAGCGTTTGTTTTTGACGCGCTGGGAGTGAGAATGTGTTGATAAAAGTGACCCACACACAAACATCCCCCCCTCCCACACACACACACACACACACACACACCCATACACCCACACACAACACATATTCCGAATAGTATTTATTTGGCTACATTGTGATTTATTAGTAAATTTTTTTTAGTGAAAGATAAACTTTATACTTTTTTAGCACATTCAGCACACAGCAAACTTTAACCATAGGCTGTATCAAATAAAAATATTTCTAGTCTTAAAGTAGACAAGGCATCTGCCTCAAGGACTAAAGTTGGTTCCACAAGAGAGGAGCCTGATAGCTAAAAGATCTGCCTCCCATCCTATTTTTAGATATTCTGGGAACCAGCATTGAACCCTGCAGTCTGAGAGCAAAGTGCTCGGTTAAGAACATATGAAACAATCACATCACTGATGTATGATGGAGCTTCATTATTAAGAGCTTTACATGTTAGAAGGAGGACCTTAAAGTCTATTAAAACTTGCAGCCAATGTAGGGAAGCTAAGACAAGAGAGATGGGATCTCTCTTTTTTATTCTGATCAGAACTCTAGCTGCAGCATTTTGGACAAGTCGAAGACTTCTAACTACATTCTGTGGACTTCCTGATAGTAATGAATTACAGTAAACCAGTCTTGAAGTAATAAATGCATGAACTAGTTTTTCAGCATCACTCCTGAAAAGGATGCTTCTAACCTTCCAGTCACCCACTTCACACTAGACATACCTTAAAGCGACTATAAGGAAGTTTAACAACCAATACACGTGTAGAAACTTAACATGTATTCCTCATACAATCTCCTGCTAATGCCCTGATCCTGTACAATGATCCCTGGCATTTTTACTGTTATTTCCTCTGTGTTCCTGTAAAATCATAGAAACAAGTATGTTCGCGTCAAACAAGCCTTGTTTCCCCAGTGCCTTCCAGACAAATGCGGGGGCTGGCTCAGCTGTTGTGTTTGTTCAGGAGTGGGCACGTAGAGCATGCACACCTCATGCACGAGCATACTATTGAAGCTGCAGTTATGCATTTGGCCTGGGGCGGCAATCGCAATCATAAAAATTTCAAACTCCTTATGGTACCTTTGAACTCCACTTCCTAGCATTCCTAGATTACTGCGTGTCAGCCGTCTCCCATTGCTAACATTCCCGCGTTCGAGACTTGTCACATCCTACAACTCTTCTCACTGCTCACTATGTTGAGCCAAGGTGAGGAGTCTAGCCCCTGGAGCCTAACCCCTGGTGCCAAACTCTAACCAGCTGACCAACTCAAAACACCAGCAAAAGCCTTTAAATGGTATCTCAGTCTAGTTCTGTAGCCTGCACAAACATGGGGAAGACTGCAGACTTTTTTTATTTATTTATTTTTTTGTAAACTTGCCTTGGGGGCAGATGGTGGCGCCAGCAGTGGGCAAGGCAACACATCTCTCAGCCTTTAGATTCTTGCTGCTTTTATATGTTCTGAATGTGTTTTTGGCATCTTGTCATAGTGTTTCTGGCCTTCTCGTTTATGGTCGCCAGACACTTTGAAATCAAGGAATCCTATGAGCTTTTTTGGAATGATTTTTTATAGGGATGCACCGATCAGGTTTTTTGCTGCCGATCACCGATACCGATATCAAAGAATGCTGGTCACCGATACCGATCACGTGGATTGGCCAGAAATTTTCTACAACATTATAATGAGTGCTACAAACTACATAATCTGGGAATAAAGGAAATGTAACCTAATCTAAAATGGTCTATCTTAAGGTTGTCACGGTGTGAACATTTAACCTCACGGTTATTGTGACCAAAATTACCACGGTTTTCGGTATTATCGCGGCATTTTTTTAAACGTGCTACATTTTCACACAATTAAATAAACCCTGTATGTCAGAAAATATTGTCCTCAGTTTGTGTCTAAATTTTGCCTAAAATGTGTTATTTTGTAATTATGTTGTTTATTTGTTTACATTTTTTCCCTTTAGTCTTTAAAATACCAATATTTGCCCATAACTTCTTATTTTATGTCTGTTTGATGTCATCATTTTAAAAATATTAGTTCAGATGATACTCAGTACTCGAGTAGCCTTCTAATCAGATACTTTTTTAACCTTACTTGAGTAATAAACCCTATATCAGGAAAATATTGTCCTCAGTTTGTGTCCTTCCAGTGAGCTTTGCAGATGTGGGAAAATGTCATCAGGCAGTAATCATTGTTAAATTCATAATTATTCTCAGAGAGAGACCAACTCTTATCTGCCCCTGGGAGCCCGGTAATGCATAGCGCCATTTCAACATGGGGGTGTCCGCGACACGGTTTATATGCATGTAGCGGCGCTGCGGCTGCGTTATAGCGACTCGTTGCTTTCTCCCTCAACCCAAATCCTCGGATCACACATTTTAGCTAAAACGCTAACGTTAGCTTGCCTTGTGTTGACTGTAGAGTTGTGGGTGATGGTCACGCAGATGTGTCATGAGATTTGAAGCGTTGCTGCCTTTCACAGACTCTTTTTCTGCACATGCTGCAAACAGGATAGCCGTCTTCTATAAAATCCCTCGGCATTCTTCAGATATCTAAAAGATGCCCGTACTTCCGACTTTGTCTTCTTTGAGGGATAAAAAATGTCCTCCTGAGCGCTGCCGTCTCCTCCCTTGGCCATTATTTCAGCTTAAGCTTCAAGAAAGTTTTGGTTGTAAACAACAAAGCGCGCATGTGCCGCCGGCAACTTCAGCAGATGATACGGTGGCTGGTAAGGGTCACCATGCCTACACCACAGCCACGGTAAACCCACTGAGATAATATAGTTTTTAAAAAAAACAAGACTGTTATTATTGTCAACTTTTTTTTTACCTGGGTTTACCGCTACACTGGTTACCGTGACAACCCTACCTGATCGGTCTGCTTTGATCTATTTTGAAAACTCCGATCAAAACCGATAGGGGCGCTATCGGCCGATTACGATCAAATGCCGATCCATTGGTGCATCCCTAATTTTTTATTGGCAGGATGCTCATCAAACCTCCCTCCTCCACCTGTCATCTCAGCCGCTCCCACCTCTCCTCATCCGGTCACAGGCTCTCTCTTGCGGAGGCCTCGGAAAAGAGGATGGCACTCAGGTGTACTTGTCAGAATTAGAGCTAATCAGCGGTCTTGCGGAGGATTGTCCAGAAAATTAAGCCGTCGATGGATCCAGCCAATCTTGCTAGGAGACCAGGAATCACCGTCATATCAGATGACGGGAGCTTTTCGGCCGAGGAAGACGCATCACGGGAGACGCGGCGTGATCTTTTCGAATCTCCGCTCCTTTCTCAGATTCCAAGCAGATGCTAAGGGTTCTACAATTAAGATGTGTCTGCTCAATTCCAGACCCCTGGTAAATAAAACTTTTATTCTTAATAACTTTTTTAAAACGCATCAGCTGGGAATCATGTCCTTGTGGGAAACGTGGATCCAAGGAGAGTCTGTGCCATTTTCTGAACTTATTTCTCCAAATTGCTCTTCTTTGAATACCCCTCGGACTTCGGGGAGGGGTGGAGGGTTGGCTACAGTGTACAGGAACTGTTTTCATTATCACAAACTACCTCAACCTAGTACTTTCTGTACTTTTGAACACCAACTCTGAGCTTCAGCTGCCTCCGACAGTGCTTTGTGCCCTTATCTACCGCCCTCCCCAAATGAACAATAACTTTATTAGAGAGCTCTCTGACTTTGTAGCCGGAGTCACTCTCGAGTATGATATGTTTTTGATTGTTGGCGATTTTAATATTCATTTATGTTTTGAGGCCAAACCCTTGGTTAAGGAGTTTTTAAAGATCATCGACTCATTTAATCTAGTTCAGTGGGTTACTTGTCCAACTCATGAAAAAGGTCATACGGTGGATTTAGTTTTGTTGCATGGTTTAGGTGTAAACATTACAAACATTCTCGATCAGGGTATTTCTGACCATTTTCCAGTCCATTTTACATTGAAATTACACAGCTCAGTGGAGGGAACTGCAATGCAAGGACAGAGAAGATTTTTTTAATGACGTGACTGTCTCTGATTTTTCTGCTGAATTCTCGGCTGTTGATTTTATGGACTCAAATTCTGTCAACGACTTACCCCAAAATTCCACTACCTCTGCTCCGCTCCGGTCCGCCCCCGCCCTCCGCAGCCGCTCGCTTCCGAACTCAATTTTTACTGCTACCCGCTTTACAACGGCTCCGCTCCGGTGCGGAGACCTGAGGTGGGCAAAAAAGCATGTGTGGGATTTTCGAGATCTTGCGATACAGTCCGAGCAATAAACGCGGAAGTTAGATCCAAACACCCGTTGTGTGGGAGAAGCATCGAAATGAACTGTTTAATCTGCCTATCATTTGTGTTGAGAGATCAGCAGTGTTTGGATCAACAAAGTGTGTCTACTTTGATAGTGGAATCTGTATTTATGGCTTACTTTTGTGCATTTAAACTTCAGCTGCCATTGATAGTTGTTAAAAGTTGTTAAACCTGTGCATATGAAACAAAAAACGCCTTTTGTTTATCGATGTATTGTGAAAAACGGAAGTTGTGCTCGCTCCTTTTCCTGTTGGGCGTTTGTAATTTCTGTCCATTTACTGCGGAGGTGCTCCGGCGTCCGGCAAAAATAGGATCGATTCTATTTTTGCCGGACGCCGGAACAGAGGGCGGCGCACGGCGCCGCACTGCCGGAGCACAGCCGCAGTAGTGGAATTGCTCTGATTGACTACAAAGAGACCGATTTTGCTCCGGCGTTCGTGTCGGAGCAGAGCGCAGCGGAGCGGAGGTAGTGGAATTTGGGGGTTAGCTGATTTTTTAAATTCTACTTGCTTAAACATCCTTGATAATGTGGCTCTCCTGAAAGCTGTGCGGTATAATAAAAAAAATCTGGAACCATGGCTGAATGAATTCACACGTGCCAATAGACGGGAGTGCAGGCATGTTGAAAGGAAGTGGAAGGACAAGCTACATGTGTCTCTACTTGCACTGCGAGACTGTCTGACTGTTTATCAGAATTGTGTGAAACAGGCAAAATCTGAGTTCATGTGTAACCTTGTTTCCACCAATAGTCACAGACCGCAGGTTTTGTTTAGTGCTTTTAACAGTATTGTGAACCCCAGCATTGGAAGTAGTTGTATACCTTCTCAAAAATTATGTGACCGCTTTTTGTCTTTTTTTTTTTGTCAGAAAGATTTCTCAGATTAGATCTTCCATCCAACATCCTCTTATCTTAGATCCAAGTTTTTATCCAGATTGTTTAACATCTTGGTGTCAGTTTCAACCTATCTCCTTAGAGGAGTTATCAGATATTGTCCATCGTTTAAAACCTTCAGTCTGTCCACTTATGTTTATGTTTATTCATTTAGCAGACGCTTTTATCCGAAGCGACTTACAATTTATAACCTAAAGGGCATGTTGTGATCTGTGGGGGAAACCGGAGTACCCGGAGGAAACCCACGCATGCATGGGGAGAACACGCAACTCCACGCAGAAAGGCCGCAGCCGAGCCGAGTATCGAATCTGCAACCTTTGTGCTGCGAGGCAACAGTGCTAACCACCGCGCCACCATGCAGCCACTTGATTTTATTCCACCTCATATGTTTAAGCAGACCTTTGACAGTGTTTCTTCAGCTGTGCACAGACTAATTAACTGTTCTCTTCTCTCAGGGTGTGTTCCGCTGTGTTTTAAACAGGCTATAATGAATCCCCTTTTAAAGAAGCCAAGCCTGGACGCAACTTGCCTATCTAATTACAGACCTATTCCCAAAACTTAGTTTCTTATCAAAAGTTCTGGAGAAAGTTGTTCATGCACAGCTACAGGATTATCTGTCCATACATCACATTTCAGACAAATTTCAGTCGGGGTTTAAAGCACGGCATAGCACTGAAAGTGCACTTCTACGAGTGGTGAATGACTTATTAATGATCACTGATTCTGGCAACTCAGCTGCTTTAATGCTGCTAGACTTATCTGCTGCTTTTGACACCATTGATCATGATATTCTGTTGTCTCGATTAGAGTCTTGTGTTGATATAAGTGGCACAGTGCTTGATTGGTTTCAGTCTAATCTACAGGACAGGTACTTTTCTGTGAACTTGGGAACTTCTACATCACCACCAGCACCTGTGACTTGTGATGTTCCACAAGGTTCCACTTCAGGGCCAAGACTTTTCTCACTGTATATTTTACCATTGACCTCTATCTTTGCCAGACACAACATTACTGTTCATTGCTTTGCTGATGACCTTCAGATATATCTCCCACTCATCGCGGATTCAGCTGTTTCCTTAATGGCCTGCTTAGCTGATTTGAAGCAATGGATGTCAATTAATTTTATGAAATTGAATGACCTGAAGACGGAGATTTTAGTTTTTGGCAGTGGAGACCTGTTAAAGGGTGTAGTGAGCCCACTTGGTTCCCTTTCGGACTTTGTAAAGCCTTATGTGGAAAAAAACTCGGTTTTTTAATGGATGGTTAGTTTAAATTGGACAGACAAATACGTGCAGTGATCCAGTCTGGTTTTCATCACTTGAGGCAACTTGCAAAGGTTAAGTGATATTTGCCGGAAACTGTCTTTGAACATGTTATTCATCGCTTTGTCTCCTGTCGACTAGATTACTGCAATTCCCTGTACTATGGATTAGGGCATTCCTCCTTAAACTGCTTGCAACTGGTTCAAAATGCAGCAGCCCGCCTTTTAACAGGTACAAGAAAGCATGATCACATCTCTCCAGTGCTTGCTTCCCTTCACTGGCTGCCAGTGCATTACAGGATTCAGTTTAAATTGTTGCTTTTTGTTTATAAATCACTTTATGGTCTGGCCCCTTCTTATATAGATGATTTATTGTCACCCTACACTCCTGCCAGGAATTTGCAGTCGGGCTCACAGTTTTTATTGTCAGTTCCAAAGGCTCGTCTAAAGACGAGAGGAGATGGGGCTTTTTCTGTGGCCGGTCCTACACTCCAGAACAGTCTTCCTCTGCAGATCAGGACCTCACAAAGTCTGGATGTCTTTAAGCCCTTGCTTAAAACTCATTTATTCAACCTGGCTTTTATGTAGGATTATTTTATTTTGTCATTGTCATTCTTTCTCATTTTTATTGATTTTATAATTGTGTGATGTAATGCTATTTTTATCCTAACTTGCTAATTTTGATGGTTTTATGGTTTTTAGTTACACTTTCTTGCAATTTTATCTTCTATGTTGGACAGCACTTTGGGTTGCGGAAGCAATAATAAGTGTGCTTTAGAAATAAATGTGACCTTGACAGTTGTCCAAAAGACGACCATTGACACCTTGCACAAGGAGGGCAAGACAGAAACGGTCATTGCTGAAGAGGCTGGCTGTTCACAGACCTCTGTGTCCAAGCACATTAATAGTGAGGAATTGGAAAGTCATTACAGCACCTAAAAGTAAACACTTTTTCTGCAATACTGAATTTGGGATTTTCCATGACCTGAGCATGGTTTTTCCTAACCTCACTTAGGTCCTTGGGAGTGAGCACACTCTCACTCTAGTCGTGGAATGCACCTCATCAACACGCATCACCACTGTATTAAAGCAAGGGAGGCTAGGGGTCTTAGCACATCTCTGTTGTTGCTTGGTTTCCCTGGGGCTGGAGGCTAGGAGGGGGAGCTGACCATCTGGTCATTTTGGCTGGGCTACCATAGCACGGTTTCTGATAGCAGCCAGGGTAAATCTGGTATTGGCTTGGATTATATAACAGATAAAACTGTATTAGTACTTAAAGGAACGGCAGCTAGGGAGTGCTTTAAATCATTAAAGAGTAGATGACAATAAACAGAAATTTCAGTTGACATATTAGATCCAGTGTTTGACACCAAACATCTTCCTCTGAGAACCAGAAAAAATCCACAAACTAAATAATTTCCATGAAAAGAAAATAATTGCCTTATAAAAGTGCTTCTACCTAAAACCACTGACATCATCTCAAAATGAATTCTCATTGGACCGTAGTATTATTGATGAAGTGCTTTGGTAGACACTTAGAGGTCTCATAGGGGAAAGGAATAAAGGAGGAAAAGGATGACATTAACAAGGACAAATGGAAATATTAACACAATTAATTTTTAATGAGTTGGAATAAAGAAAGAGAAAATAAAGTGGCTTTTAATAATAAAAATGTCCCTGTTCATTTTCTCTACATTGTCTGTTCTGAGCTTTTAAACTTCTCTCAAAAGCAGCAGTCAAACAGGCAAGCACACACACACACACATATATGAAATATGGGTTCATATACTTCTAAAGGCACACAATCAGAGAAGTTAGCCTGAGATATGTGCAAGCATGTGTATAATCACACACACACGCACACACACACACACACACACACACACACACACACACACACACACACACACACACACACACACACACACACACACACACACACACACACACACACACACACACACACACACACACACACACACACACACACACACACACACACACACACACACACACACACACACACACACACACACACACACACAATTACAGAGGAGCTGTTAGCCTTCTAACCTATCTGTGTCTACATACTTAATCTCACCCACCACCCAGACTTTGCACATCGAAGCAGTGTTTCACACACACACACACACACACACACACACACACACACACACACACACACACACACACACACACACACACACACACACACACACACAGACACACACACACACACACACACACACACACATACACACTAGTTCAACAGACGAGCAGCTCATCTGCCACCCTGAAGCTGCCTCATTTCCTCTATGGGAGAAAGTACAATAACTCAATAACTGCTCTCTTCCATTTGGTCCAATGGACTTTTTAATGGACGAGTTAATTGTGAGATAATTAAATAGGATTTATCAAAAGGAACTTAACGCTTCCTGGGCCTTTGAGGCACAATTGTATTATTTCCAATGAAGGGCCTCGTGTCTTGGGGTTAATCACACACAAGTACACATAAAACCATTGCAGCTTCACACATCTTGCCCTTTGTAGATTTCCTTTCTGGTGACTAATAAAGTAGAAACAGACTAGGTTCAATGACACCCAGCCAACCACTGTCATGCTTTTGTTTTAAAGAATCTTTGAGAATATCCAGTTTTTGCTCATCACCACTCAGTCTCATGGTCTTTGTGTGCTTTCCTGGATGTTTGTTCTCATGTGTGTTTTCGTAGTTCATTAAACGGTTTTATTTAATACAATCATCGCATGTGGTTTGTTTTCATAATTATCCATTTTATCTTCATGACCAGAGTCAAATGAAACCCAGTCATTTGTATTTAATTAATGTTGAGCTGCAACTCCTATAAAAGAGACTGTTTGCATTTTGCTTTCATTAAATTTCAGTGACTAATAAGATGCTCCCGAAATGTCTGTTTTTGTTTACTGCCTGTGTCAGCAGGATAGAGACATCACACACTCCCATTAACAGACATAGACACATACACACACATTGTTGATGCTCAGGGAAACTTCTGGATGTTTTAATGACTTTTAATCACTGTAATGGTAATTTTGAGATGTGAATTAAAAAGACTTTCTCTCTCTCACACTCACACACACAAACACACACACACACACACACACACACACACACACACACACACACACACACACACACACACACACACACACACACACACGCATGCACACACACACCAACACATTCTCACACCCAAGGCGTCAAAATATGACGTGTGTGACCATGCCTCAATATGTGACGATTCGGGACGCCCCAGTGCGTCAGGAGACGACGATCAGGAACACGCAGGGTCACGTGGCTCCGCTGGCGTCAGTGTTTGACGCGCGCGGTCACACGGACATTATTCGACTATTTAACCTTCCCCTCACCCCAATCCTAACATTAAGGTCCATAAACTGTGACCTTAAGGTTAGGATTGGGGTGAGGGGAAGGTTAAGTAGTTCACAAGTAGTTCTAATGTCCGTCTCACCACCAGCGTCGGATACCGACGCTCTGGGACGCTGCGTCAGCTGTTTGTCCCTGATCGTCAGCGCCTGACGTGCTGGGGCGTCCCGAATCGTCACATATTGAGGCTTGGTCACACGTGACATATTTTGGCGCCTTGGGTGTGAGAATGTGTTGCACACACACACACACATACGACAGTGAGAATTTTCAACTAACAGATTTTGATTACTTCAAACCTGACATGACTTATGATGCAGATTTCAGTCTATCATTCTTATTGCACTGATGTCTCATATCTCAACCAAAACTGGAAAATGCCATATTAGCTCTCGTTTTGCATCAAATGACATGTTAAAACAGCTAAATCCATTCGTTGGATACAGTTTTAAAACAAGTGCCTTTATGAAGTATTATGCATCCTCATGCGATTTTATTATGCAATTATTAAAATGTAAGCTGGGTGGAACCACTTAGTAATGATGCTAATGCTCAAGAGGTTGTAGCCATGCTATCTGATGTAAAATTCTTCTGGATCAGTATTTAACATGTACTTTTAAAAGTAAAGTCATTAATCTTCAACATGAGATCACAAGGCTTTTGTAAGAGGTCCTTCAGAAACCAATTTTTTACTTAATATTTTCAAAAATGATCAGTTACTGAGTTTAGCATGCAGGCTGAATGGGAAAAGTCTGTGCCACACCTATCTCCTGCATTAGCTTCTGATAGAAAATAGACGGTGAAGCTCTAGGATGACAGATCTACATCACTTAACATTGATGGACTCAGGAGGGGGAGGACCCAACCTTACCAGGATGTCCTGTCTTTTATAACCCGGAAGTTGTTCAAATGCACAGATGGGCGTAGATATTCTGCTGGGGTGGGGCTGGGTTGGTGCCCTCAGACTCCGTAAGGCTCAGTGACGCTGATGCGTTTGGCCCTGGCAGGTTGGCCTGGGGCCTCCATGGTCTGGGTGGCATTTTGACAACAGAGGTGCCTATAGGGGCCAGTGGGGGAGCTGGCTCCCTGGAGGGCTTAGGCCAACCAGCCATTCCTCCCTATCCCCACACATTTCTCTCCCCCTGCTCCCTAACATCATCACACAAATATGCACATAGGACCTTGGGGGGTGGACAAGTCAGGGAGTGCGGGTATGGACCCCATTTACGCATTCCTGTGGCTGCCTGCCCCCAATTTTATTTGCACCTTAAAAACTTCCACCAACGACATTCCACGCAAACACACACTTAGGGCCTTGGGAGTGAGCACATTCAATGGCAGTTGGCAGGGGGATTTCTCAGCCTCATCCCAAGTGCCGGTGCCCACTTCCAATTTTAAACTGCACTTAGACATTGAGGGCTGTGGGTGCAAGTGGGGTGGTGTGGTGGCATCAGCTGGCATAGGCCAGACAATGCCCGCACTGCCCGCTCACCACAGCCATGGAATACACCTCATCAACACTCACTAACACCATATTGGAGCAGGCGGAGGGAGACTAGGGGTCTTAGCACATCTCTGTTGTCGCTTGGCTTCCTAGGGCTGGAGGCTAGGAGGGAGATCTGGCTGTCTGGCTGGGGTCTGGGGTGGTGGATTGCTGTGCTCAGCGTTGGGCGGGGGAGCCTGCTCATCAGCACCCCAGCAGAAAGGGTTGAACTCTGGGAACCAGTAATGGTTGTACCCCATGTGCAGCAGTACCGGGACCAGAGTGAATAGGGTGTATGGGGAGCGTGAGTGGGTGTCCGGCATGCATTTTTGTAAGTCTTTGGTTGTATCTGTATGTGTGAGCATGAGGGAGGGAGTGTGTGACTGTGTTTGTGTATGACTGTATATGTCAGGTGGGGCCTTTGACTCCTCTCTTCTCCTGGGACTTCGTTTGATGATATAGATCTTCGTCTCCCCTCTCCCTGCCACACCTGGTGTGGAGTGTGGTGCCTTGGTCTGCCTGGGTCGTGGCTCCCGGGTCAGGGAGTTCATGATTTTTGGCATCTGCCTGACCAATCCCGGTGGCTGCCTGTTGGGGTCTGGGTCCCTGGGCTCTGCTGGGTCCTCTGCGGGGGTGGTCGCCCCTGGGTCCTGGGTCGCTGGGTCCCGGGCTCGGCCGGCTAGGGGGTGGGAGGCTGCGGGCGGGCCTGTGGGCTTGCCACTGATATCTCTGCCAGCTGCTGGTTGTGACCCCCCGGGGCGATCCTCTGCGCCTCTCGAGGGGGGCTGGGGCTATTCTGGTTGCAGTCTCCCTGGGGTTCCTGTGCTCTGGGGCAGCTCCTGGATCTCTGGGACTTGGAGCTCCCTCCGTCTCCTGCACATCTTTAGGGGGCAGATTTGTGGTCCCTCACTCTCTCTATTGGACGCTCCTATAGAGAAACCTTACATATACAAGCGCGTGTACACACACAGGTGCTCACATGGGGCTCTCATAAGTATGGACTTGGGCACTTTCAACACATGTCTTAAGGCTGTGGTGGGCACTTAATGCACTGTGATTTATTATCGTGTGATTGTTCAGTTAAACTATATTGATTATATATTTCTTCATCAAGTTGACACAGTGATAGCTTGCTATTGCTGTATTGTTGTTGTGTCCCTTTTATTTCTTCTTCTTATTTCTTTCTGCAGGTCTAGAAGCAGACTCTTGTTCATTATTGTTTATTTTTGTGGATACCCACCCTCCCCCCACCTTTTATTAAAAAGCATTCAACAACAATAACAATAAAGTTTTAAGTATCAGGTATGACATTAAAAGCAGACGCTTTGATGCTCCGCCTGAGAGTAAATCCGTAAGGCTTGTTACCAGCATTCAGACATCAATTCTGTTTGCTTCACAGCCAGACAGGACACGGTAAAAAAAAAAAAAAAAGAGAGAGAGAAGGACTTACAAGCCATTCATAGAGACCGCGGCAAATGCATTAAAATATGAGTGAATGACCTCTTTAATAACTGTCCATAAAAAGCTTGTAGATGATAATTTGATAACTGTTCAAATGTTCTGGTTGGGGGATCTTTTACATCTAAATACAAGTTTTATTACGTATTATCTTATTTCAAACTGACTTGAGTTGAATTAACTAAATTCAAACCAATTAATCCAAACAAAACATTAGAGATATGCTCTACACAGGTCAAAGGACAGGTGTCTTTTGGGGAGTAATGACAACAAAATGCTTTCTTCTGATTCCACATTCATATGATGAAGATATTCCCATTTAATGCTATTGTAAGCTTCAAATTCATATCATCTTAAAATGTGTGCAGTAAAATGAGAGAATATATAAAAGTTTTAATTCTAAGTAAATGAACTGGCCCTGTTTGGCATGTTAATGTGTCTTTCAGATTTTACTGTAAGAACAAATATCTAATTGTGTATGTTGTTTTTATTCTAAAAGCTTTTTGTGTAAGAGAATCATGTCATAATGACAGACTGAGAAGAAAAGATGTAGCAATTATTAAAGAGTTTTCAGCTTCAACACCCTAAAACTGTCCTGCATTTCTAATTAAGATTAATGCACCAACACCAGAGCTGCTTAAGGTTCTCATTTTCTCTGGTCTCATGGGATAATTCTGGTTGGGAAGCAGTTTTTTATTAAATGCTATCGCTAGCTCTAAAAATAATAATTTATCTCAAATTGAGGAGGGTGAGTTTTTAAACTGCCAAGTGGTGGGATGGGTATTTGAGAGGATCTGAGATGGTATAGTCATTCCCTGATGAGTTACACACATTACAGCACATTTTGCTGTGCATCTACTAGACAAAATGCATTTTCATAGACTGAACAGAGACACATAATGTCACCAAATTCATCATGAGTGTGCATCATTTAAATACTTACTGAACTGCAACCATGTGTTTGTAATTTCTGTAAATAAATATGGATTCAGATATGCCTAATGTGGAGTTTACGATGTCTAAAATTTCACTGTTCATTTTTAATTGTTTTTTATGGATTTTCCTTTTTTTGTATCACTTTGTTTCGGTATTATAGTTCATATTATGAACCTGTTAAACACTAATTAATTTAGATCAGGTGTGTGGGAGCAGGGAAACACCTAAAACATGTAGGATGGGGGTGCTATGGACCAGGGTCAAGAAATGTTAAATGAAGCAAAAACCAGAGCAGGGCTGCAGCTGCTACAAAAAAAGGCCTGAAGCCTCGTTCACACCTAATGCAGAATGGATGTGATCCAGTTTCACATGGATCAGAAATCATTGAGTCCAATCAGAGTGGTGACACTAGCGATTGTTAAAGTAAGGACTTCACCTGAGAAGTTAGACGTGGTTCAGTGTTAAGGATATTTAATGAAATTGTTTTGTTTAATAATCAGCTGTACATTTTAATTTGGGGGACTCGCCAACACCTTTGACTAAGGGGTTACTTGTGGTACAAGAAAACGACTCAGGGGGTTCACAAGTCAAAAAAGGTTGGGAACCACTGTACTCCATGACACAACACAAAACTCGCTATGACCTAAAAGATTCTTGGAAAAGAACAACATTGGCTCAAAATGGACCAAAAGTTGTAGTGTATGCCCAGCTTTAGAGTGAAGTGATGAAGTTGTGGTTCATGGTCAAAAATCTGAGCCAAAGGGTAAAGCTATCAGTTTATTGGTCAGTCTCCCTTTTTACCCTCAATTAGCCTTTTGTCGAGCCCTGCCCCCCTTAGTTAGTGTAGTCAAGTCCAACAAACAAGTGGTCAAACACTGACCAGCGCGACAGATTGCTACAATGGAAAGAGGTGGACAGATGTGTGTCAGCGACATCTTTTGGAGCATTGCCTCCGCAATATCATCCAGATCGAGGCAAAAAGGGTTACAGAACACAGTGAAGGCATATATTCACAATATAAAAATACACAACGAAGGAGACACGACGACTATCAAGGCTAATGCTTACCGGTCACAAGCTAACGTGTGTGTTCACACATTTTGTACATGAGCATAATCACCTTTTAACCTATTTACAGTAACATATAAATGTAACATTCCATTTTTGGTTCTTTTTTAAAACACAGGAAAGGTTTCAAAACCTTGTTTAAAAAAAGAACCAAAAATGGAATTAGAAGCCAATCACAGAAAGAACATACCAAAGATGTATAAATGTAAAATATTGACATGTTTATCAACATTCATATTTATCTATTTATCATTTTTAGGCAACTTTCGACAGCCTCCAAGCATCTCTTTAGCTGGGTCAGGACCTAGCACTGCATTTATAGGATTGGGGAACTCAGAGGTAGGTTTTCCATTGATAAAATGCTACATGAAAGATAAAAACTAAATTAGTTATTGTTGCTTGTTGGGGCGCTGTGTACAACTTTGTTGTAAACTGATGAAAAATAAAGTTGTGAAGCTTAGAGACCCAACACATAGCAGTTAATGTAGCTAGCATTAGCTAACATATTAACTAATGCCTGAAGCTAAAGTGCTTGTTAAACATAACTTAGAGAGTAGGTTAACATTCAATTCAATTCAGTTTCATTTATATAGCGCCAAGTCACGACAAGAGTCATCTCAAGGCACTTCACATAATAAACTTTCCAATCCAGGTCAGTTCATTAAGCCAATCAGAAAAAATGCTTCCTATATAAGGAACCCAGCAAATTGCATCAAGTCACTGACTAGTGTCAGTAACTTTAAAGCAATCCTCATACTAAGCAAGCATATAGTGACAGTAGAGAGGAAAACTCCCTTTTAACAGGAAGAAACCTCCAGAGGATCCTGGCTCAGTATAAGCAGCCATCCACCACGACTCGCTGGGGATCGAGAAGACAGAGCAGACACACACACACACACACACACACACACACACACACACACACACACACACACACACACACACACACACCAAGCAATGTGTCCATGGTAACACCGTGATTGCTTAGTAAATATTCTATTTGGCGAGAGATAAACTTTATTGTATTTATCCTAGTGAATCGATTGTTAAACGGGTAACTATCATTCTGGCAATTACTCCATGGTAAACATAACGTTGGGCCATTTTGTTTTCTTGCGTCTAGATATTAGATGTAGACAACACAGTAGCTAGTTAGCCGTTACTCTTACCTTTGAGCAGACATATGCTTTGTGATGTTATAAACATTTAACTGGGAGTGGGGCCATGCAGACTGTTTGATCCCTATCAGGCACCACTCATGTTGTTTTAGGCTTTGGGAATGAATGGACTTAAAACGCCATGGGCGCAACGGTATCCATCTTGCTTGAAGTTGTCGGATCTCCTCACACAGTAAAAGTTGGTATGATGTGTGATTGGACAATGGCCATTTTGAGGGAGGGGCAGACGAAAGGTCAGCTGGTTTCCAAGATTCAAGATAGTGCTTGTCTGTGAGGATGCCGCTTGCCACTGCCCTGTTTTGACTTGTGTCGAGTGCCACAAGAAATAGCTTATCTCCAGTGGTGTGTGATAGCACTATGCTGGACATTTGTACTTCTGCTAACAAACTGTCAAAGCTGGACCTGCCTTGGTGTTTTTCTGGGATTCGGCAGGTGGTTTGGAAATCCTTTTACTTTCCATCGAATGCCTTCTAGGCACATCCCAATAGGAGGAGAACCTGGTATATCCTGTCTGACCTGGGAAAACCTTTGGATTTCCCTGGGATCCCTGTTAACATTGATCACTGATGTACATTCTTCCTTTTCCTAAATACTTTTGAAGGTGCTTTTTAACAGAGACCCATTTGAGAGTTGATTTGTTTATTTGTTTTGCCTTTTAGCACTGCTGTTTAAAGCTGATACAACCCTCAAATGAGAGCAAAGTTTTCAAACATGCCAATGATTGAAGCCCTTGCACATTTTAGCAGCTGCACTGCTTTTTCCTTTTAAGCATGTTAACAGGTTCACAGTATTAGACGGTGCAAAAAACAAACGTTTAAATCAAGACCATCTATGGGTTTGGTTAAAAAAATGTGTAAGTGCAATTATGCACAAATTAATTGCAAACAAGCCCTCAGTTGTTTCCTTCTCATTCTGACAAATTAACATATTGGGATTTTGTCAGTTGTCACAATTCACAACCAATGATGGGAGCAGAAAATGCTTTGTGAAACTGTGATTTTCAGTTGTCAGTTATCACTAATTTTATTCTCAGAAACTGTGAAACTGTGCCACCAGAATTTGTTCAAGCAGTGACAGAAAAAAATGATGATAAGAATGAATCTATAGGCCAATTCAGCGATATCACAGAAACACTATTTGCCACCATTTTGGAAAACAGTTAGTGTTCATGCCTTTTTTTTTTTTGTTATTGTTTTGTCAGTATGGGGCTCTCGTATGTTTCTACAGAGCTAAGAACAATGCAATGTGCAAGTGGCCTGGAAATCTAGACAAACTTAGCAGTAGCCAAACATTTTGCTCTGCAGGTCGGTCAAGCCACGCTCCATTGTAGCCTCAGCAGGCCTACCAGTTTTGTGTGTTGCCAATCACAACACTCTATGCTTGTAGAGAGATGATGGGGAGGTTTAGCACCGGAGCTGTGATGGAAGTAAACCACAAAGATGGCATTGACTCAGGAATGAAGCTTGTTTAAAAAAAGCTTTGGCATCAACATTGGACAATTTGACTTGGGTTTTTCTTTGAGACATGAGCAGATAGAGGTAGGATGTATTTGATTCTTCTTCTACTTCTTTTTTGACCGCCCAGTGGACCAATTTTCACAGCGATCAATACGTCACATTTTGATTGGTCTTAGGAGTATCCAACTCAGTATATAAAGATAGTTTGAAACTCAACCGCAGACTCCGCCCCACAGCCAAGTTATGTCTGTGGATCATGGTCAGACCACATTTAGACATATAAAGTATGGGTTGCCAGGCTAACGAGAATTTCATATTTTTTTGAGAATGTTAATACATGGCTAACATTTCATAGACTAAACAAATGCCTCAAATTCAAGCAAACAGACCCAGATCTTCCAAATTCCTCTTAAAATCAATCATATTGTTGCTGATGCTTTGTACAACCTACAGCCAAACACTTGATATTATTTTGGAAAATAGGAAATGAATCAACGTTTCGCAGAGAATGCCGACAGATTTTGTTCAGATTTTATGGGGACCAAATACCCCTAAAACATGACCCAGAAACCATACACTGACCAAAACATTTCTTTTTCTTTAAATTATTATTAGTTTTATTTTTGTCTCAGCTTTTTACATTTAAGGAAGAATATAAAGCAGATGAAAAACAATACAAAACAACAACAACAAAAAAACAAATAAATAAATAAATAACGACCTGGAGGAGCACCATTATGTCGTAAGATCCGGCAAACAGAGATTATAGGTATTTACAACAATTGGGTTATACAAAGTCGCCTCTTACAGGTTTCACATACTCAGTCCATTTTGACCAGATTTTGAAGAAAGTGGCCCTTTGGTCTATAATGGTGAATGTGATTTTTTCTATTGTGTAAATTTCTTGAACATCAACCCATTCAGTGATTGTTGGAGGTTCTGGTTTCAGCCACTTCCGAGTTATGGCCTTTTTACTTGCTACCAAGGGCATCGAGAGCAATTGCCAAGAAATGTTTCTCTCAATTGCTCTCGAAAACATGTCTTGTTTAATAGAGATTAAATGGCTGATTTAGAAAGTTTTGACGTATTTTTTGTAAATTCATATGTGACGAAGTGGCATGGATGATTTCCCATTCGCCCCTGTAATTTATTTCTGTAGCCTGCTGGCACTGTGATGGGGAATATTTTAACCAGACTGAAATGTGCAGAGATTACTACATACTAGAATCAGCACTGTTGCTATTCAGTTGGAGATTCTGAGAATGACCGAGCATATTAGCATATGAGCCTATATCATGTATAATTATCCAAGATACTTATATAATCAATAGAAGCTCATACCCCAATTCACTTGGTCTATTTTTAATCCAATGATTAATGTTTAATTTAGATAATTAAATTTAATAGCAAAAGTTTATTTTGAATCAGAAGCTAGGAATCTTTGCTTTTCAATAACCAGAAATATTATCCCTTTTCTGTGTTTCGTTTCAATAATGAGGCAAGTTTAAAAATGAAGACATTTTGTTACAAACTATTTTAAACTTAAAGATTTGAACGACAATTATAACGACAATTCATGGATGACAAGTTAATGACAATTTTTAACAGCTTTGATATTAAACTTGTTTTAAAAGGCAAACCTGTGGCTGGATGGAAGCTAAATTGGAAATACAAGTTTGGATATGTGAATGGAATCATGAGAAGATTTCTTTCAGAGAGAGAGAGAGAAAGCGTTCTGGATGGAAATGATGTTTTGCAGCTAACTGTTTTTTACTTAGAGAGAACAGCATCAAACGTTATCTGTCAATATTGTCTACCTCACCCAGTTTCCGGAGACCCCCTTTCGGATCCGAGATGTCAAGTGGAGATGATTTCTTCTGGGCACGAGGATGGTAGAAGGACCTCTATGCGACCAAATCAGTCCTAGGTTGTCTCTGTGGGTCACACGACTGATCTATTGGCGTTTCAAAGTCCGTAACTCTGAAGGAGTTTTTCGTCCTAACTCAGAAATCGTAACTCTGTAAGGAGTTTTTTCGTCAGCTGGTTACAGTTTCGTTTATTCTTAGCTATTCTTGACAGCGTGACAGAACAGCAGGTGGAGGTTAGGGACGGCCATTCCCTGATCCTCTGTGATGGTGGTGGGTTCACGAACTGAACGTGAAGCTGTGATGGCTAGTTTACAAAGCTCTCAGGACACTCCCACTCTCTCAGCAAGAAAGCTTTGATCATGCGTCAAAAACATGTGTTGGGTTATTGTTTATCTGAATGAACTCTGTGTTAGATGGATAAGGTGAAACTGACATTCTGATATGCTGAACACATCTTTTACTGTCATCAACCATAATCATCTTAATCCTTATTATACCCAAAGCATAATAATTCATTTCATGTAATTAAAATACCTTTATACGGAGCCAAGTGATCATTTATGATGATTATAATGAACAGTAATAAAATCAAAGAGTTTTATTAATATTATTATTTAATTATTATCGTGACTTGAAGTGTCCTTCTCCTGGGACGGAACAGAAGCACATAGGGATGTGTTCTTCCAGACATCATGGCTCCTTGGTTAATCTGTGGATTTAAAAGTAACTGTTTGACCCAGCTTGACCCAGCTGGGTAAATGTGACCTTTACCACAAATTAGAGGACCGTCCGTGATGCTACAAATGTGAATATTGCACTGGTGTGGATGTAATGAGTTTTGTTGGTATGTTGATGTAGTTACCATTTGGGATTTCATGTTTGCTTTGTATCCAGAGTAGGTTGTGAGGTGGATCATCCTATGATTGGCTGCTTCATTTGGACAAACCAAAGGAACTGGGATTTGTTTCTTTGGTCTTAGTGTAAAAATGTTTCTTGTATTGTAGAAAGTTTTGTCTTTTGTATATGTTAACACTTAGGTACATTTATGTGGATGTTTATTTCCTTTTTGGTTTAATGTTGGAGCACTGATGATTGGGGCTGATTGTTTGCAGGTGTGATTTTCTGGGGTATTTAAAGGAAGCCAGGTGGAGGCTTGAGGAGTGTTTTTTTTCTGTGAGAAGAAAGCAATGAAATAAATGCCTGAGGAGCATTTTGGCTCCCAAGGAAAAATGTCCCTGTGCTGCAGTTTGCCTCTAATTCTTTCACCTTGAAGACCTTCTGGCTACTCTACATTTTCACATAATATCATAGCAGAAGAAACGTCTACTTTAACCCCGACCCTACAAAACAAGTCTGTGTGTGATGCTGAACTGATGTATCATGTCCATGAACGCATAATAAAAATAACAGCATTTGAATTCTAAAATAGTGAAAACGTTGAATGTAACAGAACCTTTTTTATCAGTAGATTCTTCTTGTGCATTTTCACAATCACTCACGTAAACCTTTCTGGAGTTCACAATTTCAATCTGTGTTGAAGAACCTCTTCCAGACTGTTTTCATGTTCAGTCCCCCAAACGTGCCACATCTCTTGGAGCAGAGATGGAAACAATGTAATGAAAAAGAAATAAAGTTATACGAGATAAAAATTTGGAATTTTTAAAGAGACGGAGGGCAGAAGGAGAGTGATGGACTGATAAATTTGTGGCTATCAAAAATGAAACCCAAAGATAGTAATCTGTGGGCTGGTTCAATGCACTGCATGCACTCATAAAGCCAGATGGACAGACGTAAAGATAAGTCACTGCTATCTGAAATGTAATAAAACTGAAGTAAATGAGTCTATTCTCAACGTCTAGCTGTGGGCCATTGTGGCAGTAATAGCCTCTGCTGTGCTATAAGGCTGAAAAGTGAGATAATGAGTTGGTTGTAATCATCTCACACAGCTCCTCTAGATAAGGGCCACACATTTGTATGCTCCAAGTGTAATCTCATGCCTTGTCTTGTTATTTTGCCGTGAAAGGTTGCAGGTTTAGATCCCCAGCTGAGGAACTGTTGGTGGGATTTTTCTTTTCACAAAATTGTTTCTTCTGTAAAAGTGACCTTGACCACAACCTGTAATCAAAATAAGCTAGCAAAACCCTGGCTTCACTCTGTAAAGAAAATGCACAAATTAATCAGAGTGAAATGTTGCTTTATTTGGCATTGACGATTAAATCATCTGCATTATTTTGGCTTATCTCAGCTTTCTGCTCAACTTGAATACCTAGAAATGGTGGTTTTGTCAGTTACACTTCGAATGCAAGCACAATAGTGCAAAATGACAAAGAAAGAAACAGTGTCCCAACAATTATGCTCATCTTTCCAAGTTTCACACCTATGGTGGCTTGTGAAAAACAACAAAATCCTCATTGTGCAAAACCATTCCTTCCATTTTGCAATTACTGTTTATGGGGCCAATGTCGTTACGAATAAGATAAATTAGACCCAACATTGCAGACTCAGACATGTACGGGCTATATAAAAACTGTTTCATTCGTATAAAAATGACGGTGCAACAAGAAAAATTACAGAAAAGATTAACAAGAGACGACAGAGTTCTGGTGGATTAAGTATGTGACAATGATTGTAAGAAACTGAGGAGTATTTATACAGGGCTGGGTGATTATTGACTGAGGGCAGGGGGTTGATTGCACAATGAGAAACCAATACAAAAGGCTGACTGGATAAAAGAAGGCAGAGAGAGGACAATAGGCAAAGAGGAAAAAACGTAAAAGTAATCAAATTTAAAGAATTTTAAAGAGCCCAAAAAGAGAGATATTTTGTCAAAACTGTTCTCAGCCTGCAGACATGGTAAAAATAAAAACTGCTTAGAAGCCTCTGCTTGACTGGATCTTAAAGTCAGATGGATTCAAAAGGATCATGGTGTGGTTGAGGGTTTGATTTTGGTGGAGTACCACATGTTCTAGAATCTAACCTTATACCTTTTTGTGAATGGTCTCTAGAGAACTCAAAGGTTTGAGATAAATTCTCAGTTTAAACCCTACTGTGGTAAAAAATAAAACTAAATACAAGACCCCAAGTAGTCCATGACAACATAAATGTTCTTATCTTTGGAAACCGATTTAGAAGATGCACTTGATTTGTCTCAGCGACTTTCCCTTTTTGGTGTAGTTTAAGAGTCAGCGCTTGATCTTTGATATAATCCCATTCTATCAGAGTAACGAGTGACACAATACTGTGAGTTCTGTAGGACCTCACACCCACACACACACAGAAGCATGAAGCCATTCAAGCTGTGCTCATTACAACAAGCTGAAAATTGTGATAAGAATTAGTGAACTGTGTGCTAACTGTGATCACAGTGACACATTCTGCCGCACAATCGCGCACAAACTGTCTCTATCTGCAAGGTCCCGACGGCCAGCACAATAATGCTGTCTACTCAGTTTTCATGCTTCAAAGTTACCCTTGGTTGTTGTGCCTCTTTGTGTGCTCAATGTCGTCTTAGCATGAAAAAGCAGGAACAAAACATGTTTTTTCCTTAAATAACTTCATTATAAATGAGTTTTAAATGACATACCACAGAAATGTTCCTGAATGACTTCCCATTTCCATTTTCTAATCATTATCTCAAGTTGTTCTAAACAGGAAATGGCTCTGCTTAAGTGAATATGTGTGTGGATGTAGACCCATGGTCTGTGACCACCAGCTCTACCACCTCTATTTTAGAAATGTTGTGCAAGGAGATGCCATATACAATGCAATGCGCATACACCATCGTCAGCCCAGGCAAGATGAGAGCAGTGGAGTGTCCAGGCTTCTTAAAATGGGGCAGCCCAGGTGGGTGGCACCCAGTGGCGGCTGATAATTTATTTATTTTTTGTTGGTGAGATGCTTTGAAGCCGTCTGGAGATGTTAGATGCGCTAACCGCAGATCACTGCTAGGGGATGCCAAACTACAATTTTTAAGATAGCATCCACGTTTTCTACCTCAACAATGATGCTCAATAAAAGTGCAGCATATCCACATAAGCATCCAATTAAATTAAAGCCCAGACTATCCTCTTTACAACAATAAAAGTACCATTACTCTACCTGCTCAACTCAAGGAGCAACACAGCAGCAAAACAAACAAAGCCAATCTCATCAAGTCAAAAGCATAAATTCAGTCTTACCTTTGCTGATTTTTGTTTATAATATTCCGTGTTCTAGTAAAAAAAAATAAAAATAAACATTTAGGTTCGTGTAATCCAATGTCCCAACGTCACACTGAGCAGGTTCTTCACGGTCTTGGGCTGATTTTAAACCTGCTGGAGAATGTTTACAAGTCTCTGATAGCACATACCACCATTTTTCTGGTTCTTCATAGTAAAAAACAAACTCTGAGTGTACTCAGCTGCTCTACAGCAACAAAGGATGGTGAACTGTGGAGAATATCCACAGTTCTGACCTGAGCTGAGAATCCGTCCTGCTGGTCGTCTGTGCGTGTTTTCATGGTTGCTATACTGCTGCACCCAAAGGCTCCCCTATTCTTTGTATTGGTGATGCATCCAGCAGCATGTGCCAATTAGCGTAGGTCTATGGTTGGAATTGCTGAGCCCAAAAGGAACAGGGAATACGTCGTGGGGTGGTTAGCAAGCCAATACTTGGTGAATTACTTCCACCAAGTGGAGTGGAGTGGGAATAAGGCTGGGATTTTAAATACTATTAATGTCAATGTGAAAAAATAAAGAATTAAAGTAAAACAAATGTTCTGTAGGGGGCCCTGGGGCTGAAAAGAATGTTAAAGGTGCATGCTGCCACCTAATGTTTGGGGGTTTATAATCCCAAGCCTTTTGTGGACAATGTACAGTCAATTTGCATGAAACTCAGTGGGGTGGCCAATCAGATTCCCAGGCCACTCCTTGGACACGCCCTTGATGGGGGAGACCATGCAACATCTGACCAACCAGTGGTCAAATGAGTTGACAGCCAGGTGGATATATGGAGGAAGATAGACGGCATCCAAACAGATTCAAAGACTGGGAGTAAGAGCCAGAAAAAGTCAAAACAAGAGGAGTGTGCTTCACTTGAAAGTGGGAATGTTGTTGAAAAAAAAATTAAAAATGTTTTAGGCATAAACATCCCAGCTGCTGCTTATCATGAAACAGAAGAGAGGATCATTCTGACTTGATGAGGAGATTAATTTTTACAGCGGCCCTGATTATCATTTATTAAATGTCTTGTTAGAGACATAAATGTCTTATATTGTCTTAAGTTCATAGCATTTCAATCCATGCTATCAACAGTATAATCATCATTATATATAATTATTATTGATATTTATAGTAAACATCTATACATCCATACATATAGACCTAGGTCTGTCTGCCTATTTAGTAAGAGAGAGAGAGAGGTGTTTTCCTATATTTATTTACTATAATGATTATTAGTTGTAGTCATATTTACATTAATTTCCTTGTGTAATTTCCCATTCAGGCCAAAACGAATCATAAGCTGCTAGCATGGTAAATGTCTGGTCATAACAGGGTCAATGCTGACGTTTGAATGGAACCCTAGCGCTAAAAGTAAACCTGAGGCTCATCAATGGCACAAGGAACTTTTAACGTGCATGTTTTTGGTCAAGGGGAGGAAGCCAGACTAATAGGAGAAAACACACGTATGCGTAAGAAGAACATAAAAACCTCGCATAGGCCTCAGCTGGGATTCGAACCTGCAATCTTTGCTTCTTGCAAAACCATACACCGCTGAGGTGACATTTTAAAGTAGTTCTAATTGATTCAATTCGAGACCTTTTTGAGCTGCTGTATTGGAATATAACACTGTTCATTTTTCCTTTGATCACTCCACCCTCTTTGGGTTAAGTCATTTTCCCTCTGACCTGAGTAGAATGAAATGGTGATATGAGTGTGTTGCAATGAGGAGCCACAGTTTTTATTCTCTCCACGTGTCTGACATTCTTCTCTAATATTACAAGCCTTTTGTCGTGTTGATGTAGCCTTTCTGGCATTCAGGGTCTTTGATAACCCTTATATAACCCTTTAATTTTCTAACGTTAATGACCTTTGAGCACAAAAAAAATGCACTAAGGTCGTATAAGGGATAAATAAAAACTCTGCTGATATTTCATAGAAAGATGATTTTGTTTTTATCATATTGTTTTTCTCTATCAAGTTAGATTTGTTAGATTTTTATTTATTTGTCAAACAAAAACCACGAATGAGCACACTAATTGAATTTACACCTTAGAAATCTGAGAAGAAATGATCACATTTAATAGTTTCCCCACTGGTCCAAATAAAGAATTCTGAATCACCAACAACTAATTATTTTTGTGACTTACAGAAAAATTATTAAGATACTTGAACAGCACGATGCAATTTAGTCTTAATACAAGAAAAATGACATAAACAGAGGCTGTTGCACCTGTTTTTCTGTTTACTGTTTCTAAGGAGTGATTAAAATATTCTAACACCTAACACCTCTCATCCTTTGGACTACGACTTTGTCTGGTAGACAGACTTTCACAACAGTCAACCACAACATGTTTCTGTTTCACATTGCCCTTTGTTTCTGTTGCTATCTTAGGTGGCTTTGTCTAAAGAGTGAAATTAACTTCAATTGTCTACTTAACAGTAGCCAAGAAAACTAAAGGGAATGGAACAGCAGGATAACCAATATTTTCCATCAGCCAACAAAAATGTAAGTCAAAGTGGGTAGGCACAATGCATGGATGCCAGCGAGAAAAACTCCGATAATAAGTTAGCAAAGGAAAACATTCAAGGAATGTAATGAGGAAACTAATGGCAAATTCACTACAATTGATAGCTATTCACAATCAAGGACGAGGAGTGTTTTATGGGCAGGAGTAAAAGAAGCTCAAGTATACAAATAACATTTTCAGGAGGAAGAAAAACAAGGATACTGTATATAAAACTGTTAAAAAGATAACTAAACATAGGATGAAAGCAAGAACTAAGATCTCTACAAACCATGATTAGTTTGCCAATCAGGTTATATCATCAGACCATGAATTCTATTACAAAGAAACATTCAAATCCATGCTCAACAGAATCTACAAACTATGAAAATCATCAAATACGATGAATGTTAATCAAGTAAAGTGAAAACAGATTGTGTTGGTTCTTTTGTTTGTTTTAGAGCAGCCGAACACACCTCGTGGAGTTTTTTATTATTATGGAGAACTGGAAAATGATGAATGTGGCATCAGATTCTTATAAACACAATATTGGTGAATATTAAAGGTGTGGTAGACTAAAAAAAACATTTTTGAACTATTGTTTCAGAAAATAATCTGTTACTCTGTGTTTTTCATGCAGGCTGAACATGAAAATAGTCTCCTACATGTATCTCCTGCATTAGCTTCTGATAGAAAATAGACGGTGAAACTCTAGGATTTGAAAATCCTCACATAACTATGTAACACTGTGAATTCGCATTTATGGCTTCACCCATCTTAGCTTGCGCCCACCCACAGGGAGGCTTTACTTTTTTTGTCATTGATTATCACTAGAAAACACTATTGAATAAATGAGTACACCACACCTTCAAGCATGTTCTTGGACGACACTGTTACTGGTACTGGTCCGTTGGATTAAAGTTGTGTGATGCATAAGAATGGTAATTTGGCATCCGCTAGTGGTGATATGTTGTTACCGCATCTGAAAATGGACGGTGTTATGAAGAAAAGGGCATGCCTGCAGAGATTTGGATGCCCTGTCACCACAATGACAAAATAGTAATGATAAATTATTAGAATTATGAGCAATGGGGCTAAATACATTCATAATGTGAACATGTTTCAAATCCATGTTTCTCCTGGAAAACTTGTTTTTGACTAGAAACATGATGAAATAATGATTAAATATTAATGTTTTGACACATTTTATTTGAACACATTTGAAGAATGTGCTAGTGAGTATTTTTTCTGCTTGTGTGAATTATTTTACTGTTGGTTTAAAAAGACAGTAAAGTAACTCAAAATTACAAACATTTTAAAGATGCTCTTTTATTTTTTCAAATAAACGGTAATTTATTTTAAATTTGTGTCCATAAACCATCTTTTGTAAGGTAGTAGATGGATAAATATATTAAAAAGCTGCATCATTATGCATGTGCACCTTCCCACAACAGGGCATACAAATCACGGCAAGCATGATATTTTTGGCACAACTGTTGTGCCACGCCCAAAAAACTGTTTACCAGCCACCACTGCTCTACATCATCTAGACTGATAAGAAATTGCACATGCAGGAAGCCCCTGCTGACTGATTTTACCTGCCAATCAGAGGCTCCCTGTAAAGGTAGGTGTTATTTCAGCTGGCCAATCGGTTGGCAGTGGGTGTAATGAGTCAGTTTATCCTACAGCAGACCACTGGGGGAAGAGGTCTGAAAAAATGCTTGGCTGAGCATGGAAACTACACAGGGTACAGATGTGAACTTAATATACCCTATCAGGGTAGGTCGTTGCCAACCCAGATGTAAAAGTGCTATATTAGGCCTTTTCCAACTGCACAATTCAGCGTGATTCGGGAGGGTACAGTTCATTTTTCCCCCCTACTTTCCTTCTACCTTTTCGTCCCTGATTTTTCTGGTTCCAAGTGCACTGACTTGGGCCGGCATGGCGATTGTTGGCCACTGAATGGCTACGGGGCGTTAAGGTTGATCCGGAGCTTTTTGCCTGCAGCCACTTCCTGTTTCAGAGTCTGACAAAGTCATAAAATTGAGCAGAATGCTCTACAGTTGTGTTTCTGTGTAGCATACAGCTCACCTCACACTGTTTACTGATCACCTCCTGCTATTTTTGTCACGAAGCTCACCGGGTAAACCAACTACTCTGAGATGAGCTGAGTTAGCCCACACAGTACCAAGCTGTTGTAGGCTGAATTCTGCTGTTGGAATATGTTTATGTTTATGTATTTAGCAGACACTTTTTTCCAAAGCGACTTAAAAGTGAGAATAACGACTTAACAGAAGCAAGGCTGTCGAACACTGGCGTCACTGGTCTCTCCAATCACCACCAGCAGGCAATGTGGGCTAATGACTGCAACAGACTAGATTTTATCTTTTAGAGATTGGTATATTATCTTCAGCAGCATCCCTTTAGTGGCAGACTGGCCATCGGGAGCACCGGGACAATTCCTAGTGGCCTGGTAGCTGAAGTGGCCCGCACACCGGTATTGCCCATCAGAACATCACACATTAAAATAAATAAACTGGCTGTTTCATTTCAGTCACTGTATTACCAAATTGTTCAGGTTACCTGCCACCTGATATAGTAATCAAGTAAACCTTTATTATTCTAATCCAAAGGCAAGGGACAATATCCTTGAGCAAAAACGCATTTCAGAGTACGAATGATCTGTAACTTGTAATGTAGTCAAGAAGTATGGTTGTGATAACCAAGGAGCAGAAAGTAGCCTGATCTAATGAAACTTTAGGTTACTGTCGTAACCCCAGTTCTCTGAGTAACATGAGTGAGATGTCTCACTATGGGATACGCCCCTCCGCGGATTCCTCAGAAGCACTTTTCTCAATACGCCAATCCTGATTGGCCAGTGACCGTGACGTACGCGTCCCCGTGCTACTATAAGTAGCAAGCGTCCCAACGCACGCACTATTCAAGATAAACGCCTCTTCTCGCTTCGCCCAGCAAGAAGGGTTGTCTGGTGAGACATCTCACTCATGTTACTCAGAGAACCGGGGTTACGACAGTAACCTAAAGTTCTCTTTCTTAACATTCATTTCGATGTCTCACTATGGGATATGGAGACTCCCGTATTGCCAGACAGCTTATCCAGCGATCACCAACCTACAGGGATACGTCTTGGCCCGCCAAAGACCCCACACTCAGAATCGTGTGAGGCATTGCAGGGACCGAAACATCAAGCTTATAGAAGCGTGCAAATGCAAGTGGAGAAGCCCAACTTGCTGCAGCACAAATCTCCTGGATTGACAGCCCCGAAAAAGGGCCCAAGAAGCAGACAGGCCCCTAGTAGAATGGGCCCTGAGCCCAACAGGAGCCTGAATGCCCTGACAGGAGTAAGCCATAGAAATAGCCTCCACAATCCAGTGGGAAAGCCTCTGCTTTGTGACAGGTTTCCCCTTACGAGGCCCACCCCTTGACACAAAAAGCTGGTCCCCCCGCGAAGGTTCTCCGTCCGATTCACATACTCCTTGAGCGCGCAAATCGGACACAGCTTGTGCCACCGCTCCTCCTCAGGAGAGGAGAAGGGTGGCGGGTAAAAAGCTGTGAGGATAATAGGAGAAAAGGAGCCCAACACCTTAGGCACAAAGACAGGGTTGGGCTTCAAGGACACCTTCATGTCACCGGGTGCAAACTGGGTGCAGGATGGGTGCACAGAGAGAGCCTGTAAGTCACTAACTCACTTTGCAGATACCAAAGCCAGGAGTAGCACCACCTTAAGAGACAGGATCTTAAGGTCCAGGCCGTCCATAGGTTCAAATGGAGACCCGGAGAGGGCCGACAGCACCAAGGACAGATCCCATGAGGGCACCAGGGGTCGAGACACAGGGAGAAGCCTGCGCGCGCCCCTCATGAAGCTACACACCAGGGGGTGTTGACCTGCCAATTTCTTCCCAAAGCCCAAGTGACGGGCGGAAATGGCTGCTAGGTACACTTTAATGGTGGAGAAAGCCTTCTTCCCATCCAACAAGTCTTGCAGGAAAGACAGAATGACGTTCACCGGGCATTGGAAGGGTGAGACCTCCCTGCCCTGACACCAGGCTTCAAACACCCTCCATTTACAGTCATATAGGGACCTAGTGGAGGGAGACCTAGCATTCTGAATGGATCGAATGACTGCCTGGGGCAGCTCTGCTGACACTAGCCCACACCCCTCAGGGGCCAGGCCCACAGGGCCAGCCGTTCTAGATGAGGGTGGAAGATCGAGCCTCCCGCTTGGGACACCAGGTCCCTGCGAAGCGGCAGTTTCCAAGGTTGGCCCTCCAGGAGTTGGAAAATGTCCGCCACCCAATGCATGGCTGGCCAGTATGGGGCCACCAGAATGAGAGTGTGGAGCTGGGTTCGTACCCTCAGCAAGGTGGGTGGTATCAGGGCCACTGGGGGAAAAGCGTAAAGCAGTCCCCGTGGCCAGTCGTGCGCCAGCGCGTCCACGCCGAGTGGAGCGTCTCGGTCGCGCAGAGGACAGTGAGCATTCTCCTTGGAGGCAAAAAGATCCACTACGGCTGTGCCGAACCGGATCCAAATCTGTTCCAACACTGCTGGATGCAGGCTCCAATCCCCGTACAGGGGTGTCCCTCTGGACAACAGATATGCCCCCCGATTCAGAACACCCGGGACATGGGTGGCTCTGATTGAGAGGAGATGCCTGCTGCACCATAGGATCAGTCTGAGTGCCAGCGTGTGTAACCGCATGGAGCGCAGCCCCCCTTGGTGGTTTATATAAGCCACAGTCGTGGTGTTGTCTGTTCTCACTAGGACATGATGGCCGGAGAGAAAAGGCAGGAAGCGCCTCAGGGCCAGAAAGACCGCGAGGAGTTCCAGATAATTTATGTGTCCCCCCCAGAGCTCTCTGCTCCACACACCCCTGACAGAGCGACCCTCCAGGAGCCCCCCCCCCCCCCCAACCTGACAGGCTTGCATCTGTCGTGACCACTTTCCTCACGAGAACCAACCCCAAAGGCACCCCCTGTGCCAAGAGGGAGGGGTGACGACAACAGCGGAGCGCCGCGACGCACGCTGCAGAGACCGTCACCCTGCGCGCTCTGTGGTGCACTGGAGAGAGACCCAGAGAAGCCACCCAGCGTTGAAAATCTCTCATGTGTAGACGGCCGAGTGGTACCACTGAAATAGCCGACGCCATGAGACCCAAAAGCCTGAGGCATAACGCAAACCGCACCGAACTGTGTAGGCGGAAGCGCGCCAGGCAGAACGAGAGAGCGTTCACGCGTGGTGCCGGGAGACGGGCCGAGAACGCCCCTGAGTCCAGATTCAGACCTAGAAAGGTTGTTTTCTGGGAGGGGAGTAAAGCGTTTTTCTGCCAGTTTATTCTGAAACCCAGACCACACAAGTGAGGGATCACAACCAGCGTGTTTGACGCTGTCTCCTCTGTGGACCGTGCCAGCAGGAGCCAGTCGTCTAAATACGTGGCCAGCCGAATGCCCCTCCCTCTCAGAGGGGCGATCGCCGCCTCCGTACACCTGACAAACACCCTCGGGCTCAGCGAGAGGCCGAATGGGAGCACGGTGTATTCGTAACACACTCCCTGAAAGGCAAACCTCAGAAATTTCCTGTGTGGAGGGTACACGGGAATATGAAAGTATGCGTCCCTCAGGTCGATTGAGGTGAACCAGTCGCTCTGGTGAATCAGACGCAAAAGGGATGAGAGTGTGAGCATTTTGAATCTGTACTTTCTGAGGCATCGGTTCAGGGCCCTCAGATCCAGGATCGGGCGAATCCCGGTCCCTCCCCGCTTCGGGACCAGGAAGTACCTGGAGTAGAAACCGCTCTGAGACCGATCGGGAGGCACAATGCATATCGCTCCCTTCTCCAGCAGGGAGGAGATTTCTCCCTGAAGGATGTGAGCTGACGACCCCTGGGCGTGGGAGAACACTACGCCGGAGAATCGAGGAGGAACAGAAGCGAATTGGAGCTTGTAACCCCTCGAAATAGTTCTCAGCACCCAACGTGAAGCAGAAACCGCTGTCCATTCCTCCATGTGAGTGGAGAGCGGTGACACAGCCGTGACACACAGAGCAGCAGCTCCCTCCAGAGGTTGTGGGGCAGCGGTGCTCATGGCAGCCACTGCGCATGCGCGGGGGCTTTGTGCTTTGATGGCCCAGGCTTACGGGGACAACCCGTGGCTGGCGGGAAAGTCCGCCAGGGGCCGCCCCCACTTGGAACCGCTCATGGGTGACATTTTTATTGATTTTTGCTGCGCCCTTGACATCTTGTCTGGATGCGACAGCGAACCTTTTAATGCTCCTTGAGCATGACATGTTTGTGAAAAACAATGTGAGTGCTTGTGACGTGTGTTTTGAGCCGGCACCGCCGGCTGCACGTCCTGGCCCCACCCTGGACCGCTCGGGAACTCTGCCGGAGGGGTTCCGTGATGGGGGGGAGAAAGCACCATGGCAACATCGAACAGGAGGAGCTGGCGAACGGGGAACCGCCAGCTGCAGCGTCGGGAGGGAAGAACTCCGACAGGCTGCCCTCTTCTTCCTCCTCACCTGCTGACCGCCGTGTCTGGTGGATTGTCCCGGCGGCGGAGCAGCTTGGTTGCCGGATACCTGAGGCCAAACTGGTCGAGGCGCTGAGCCCGAAGGAGCTGGTTGGACAGCTTGAGGCTTCGGGCGCTTTGGGATCCAGAACTGAGGCTGGGCTCGGGCAGCTGCCTGAGGCAGGTTCGGCCGAGCCGGGAGCGCCGGTGAGGGTTTACGGTGAAGGCAGAGATGAAGGGCTTCATCCTCTTTCTTTTTGGCCGCACACCGTTGCTGCATTGATGCCAGGGCAGAGCCAACAATGCCTTCAGGCACGATTGGCATGTCCAAAATGTCCTCCTTCTCTCTCTCAGAGAGGTTGGTGAGGTTCAGCCATCGTGCACGTTTTTGAAGCACCATCATGCCCATAGCTTTAGCCGTAGCATGGACCGCGCAGCGCTGCACACGCAGGCAGATGTCGGTCAGTACAGTGATTTCCTCCCACACCTCCGGGTCCGGCTTCGTATTCATGTCCTCACAGAGCTCGGCTTGGTACGCCGAGAGCATGGAGGAGACATTCAAAGCTCGGACCGAGATGGCGGCAGCCTTGTACGCCCTCTTGTTCAGCGCCGACTGGAAGCGGTCCGCCTTTGCAGGGAGAGCGGGAGGCCTGGAGGAAGTCGCCGAGAGCCGTGGGTGCAGGTGGGCTGCAACCAGCGGTTCCATCGGCGGCATGCGAAGCATGCCAGCCTTCTCCATCCCTTCGAAGTCCAGCGAGGAGGCTCCTTGGACAGGAGACCTGGAGCTGAACGGGTGTTTGTCCCAGGAGGACCTCACTTCTTGGAGTAGCTCCGGGAAGGCGGGAAGGAGGGGCTTTGCCGCCCTCGTGGCCTGAGGCAGCTTCTTTCCCTCGTAGCGGGATCTGACAGCCTCAGTGACCACGGTGGGCCAAGGGATGTTGAGCCTGGTCGCAGCGCGTCGGCAGACTGACTGCATGTCCAGGTGGGCGGCCGGAGAAGCCGCTCCATCCCTGGGAGAGGATGGAAAGCTAGGCATGGAAGCCTGAGCGATGGGGAGAAAGACGTCGTCCTCCTCTGAGATGAGGAGTTCCGAGGTGTCCTCGTCGTCTCCGTAGTCCAACTCCAACACGTCCTCGGCGGGGTGGCTCGGACCGGCCAGTTCGAGCTGTGAGCCCCAGCTGAGTTCGGCACACAGTTCCGGCTCCAGGAGGACATGTTCGCTGGCGTCCCCAGGCGGTGGCCCAGGGGCCGGCAGGCAAGGGTCCTTCCCCGACAGGCTAGCTTGGCGCGCTAGCCGCCGGCGAAGGCTCTTCAGGGTGAAGCAAGCACAGCTCTCACATGACCCGGGGACTTCCAATGCCAGCTGGGCGTGTTCCAGCCCGAGGCAGCTCGAGCAGACCCTGTGCGGGTCTTTGCTTGAGATTTTGTTCCCACAGGTACAGAGGCGAGCTCCTGCGCCGTCGACTCCTCTGGTGGGAGGAGCGGCTTCCATGTTGGCTAACTGGTGTGTTAGCATAGAACGAACAGATGCACTGGAGTGTGAAGCTGCTCGTTATGCCCCGAACCTATGGTGAAGGTCAGGACAGAAGGACGGTAAGTTAACGTTCGGCGACGGAGAGAATATTAGAAGGCTCCGTCTGTGAACAGTTGAGCTAACTTACCTCAGAGATAAGCGACCACCGAAGCGAGAAGAGGTGATTGAATAGTGCGTACGTTGGGACGCTTGCTACTTATAGTAGCAGGGGGACGCGTACGTCACGGTCACTGGCCAATCAGGATTGGCGTATTGAGATAAGTGCTTCTGAGGAATCCGCGGAGGGGCGTATCCCATAGTGAGACATCGAAATGAATGTTAAGAAAGAGAACCTTCGGGCAAAGTTAATGTGATGTGTGTGATGATACGCTCCTGGAATTACTACTTTCCAACTTTTTTGGCAAAATTCTTACTTGTTGCTGAGCACGTCCACAACATGGTGGAAATGTTCCCTAAAAGCAGGACAACAGGCCTGCAGAACTGGATCAGTTAGCTACATTTGTGGCCTGGGTTTCCAAATGTCTTCTAAGTATAGCCAATCAGGTCATTCTAGAATGCCCCAAACATTTAAAAGCATAAAGGCTTAGGCTCACATTATACTGAAACTAAGGGATGGTGCTGCCAATGGTGCATTCGAACCAACATACACATTGAGCTGCCCTGTGTAGGAAACTGCACTTTTTTTTAAAGGCAGATTCATGAACACAGTGCTGTTTGTTTTTTTTATTTACAGTGTCTGGGGGGCAACATGTAAAAGCCTCTACAGTGGTGGGAGCACTGGTCTCCCTCGGGCCAGGAACGACCAATCAAAAGGCCGGAGGAGATCCATTTCCAAAAGTTATGCTTGAATTGTTTTATGTTGGTGAGTGGTTTATGACTGCAAATTTTTGAACTGCACTTTAAATAAAGTAAGGCAGATAAAACAGTGAGAAGTTTCACATACTAACAAACAAAACAGATCCCACCCGAGCAGTGATCAGTTAGTAATTCTTGAAATAAGTAGGGTTTCTTTTGTATCTAATATTCTTAAAGGTCAACTTTACTTATATTTCTAGTACATTTGCAGGAGTCACAATGAGGAATTAATAATGCATTGTAAGTAATTCCATGGGGGTAAATGTGTCTTTTTGAGGATGGAGAGTCAGCTGGAGGACAAAGTGGCAGAAAACAGCAGGACTGGGAGTCTTATTTTCCTGATATTTGGACATCTCGCCTCTGACTGACCAACAGCAATGCAACTCTACCACTGACCTTGCTTTGTTTTGTTGATGTTTTATCTCCACAAATAACTCAAGCCTGAAGGAATTCTGCCATGTGGTGGAGTTGCTAATGCTAACAGCTAGCTTCTAGTCTAATGTATCCTCTGTAATCTCCAACCTTGGAGTAAAAATGGACCAGGCTGTGAAGATGGATGCCCAGGTCAATAACACAGTTAAATCATGTTTTTACCAACTAAGACACATCTCGAAACTAAAGCACATCCTGAGTGTCCGTCTTCTGAAATCGGTGGTCCACACTTTTATCACTTCAAGGCTGGATAACTCCAACTCCTGCTTATATGGCATCAGTAAAGCAGCTCTTTCTAGACGTCAGCTGGTCCAGAATTCTGCAGCTAGGTTGCTGACTGGAGCTGACAGAAGACAACACATTTCTCCAATTCTTATATCTCTCCACTGGTTGCCCGTGCAGTTCAGGATAAACTTCAAAATTATGCTTCTCACTTACAAATCCTTGAACCATCAAGCTCCTCCATATCTGTGTGAACTTGTCCATTACTACAACCCGCCGCGTGCTCTCAGGTCTGAAGATAAGCTCCTCCTAGCTGTCCCGAATGCACGTTTAAAAAGCCGTGGAGAAAGGGCTTTCTCTGTCTGTGCACCGAAGCTGTGGAACGCATTACCACTGCTAGTGAGGCAAGCACCAACAGCTAGCATTTTTAAATCACGCCTGAATACTCACTACTTCAACCTAGCTTATACAACATAATTATGAACCTCACTTACATCTGCACTGTTTAAAAATGGACTCCACAATTATCGACTTCCGTACTATTGAGGTTCTTTTTTAAAATGTTTTTCTAATTTTTATTCACCCTGTGTCTTATTGATTTTTAGCTGTCACTTTTGGGAATTTTGTTGTATTTCCTTTTTATATTTTATCTGTGTTCGACATGTTTGTATAACGCCGGTTTAATTAACCAACATTTTTAGTGTACAGCGCCTTGTTTGGTTGTAATGCCTTGTGAATGCGCTTTATAAATAAAATTGGATTGGATTGGATTGGATTCTAGTCAGTAGACATTCTGCTGTTTCCTGGACGCTAAACCAACAGCAGCCTTCCCCGTCGTGAGTCAAGATGGGTGAGTCCATGAACGTTAAGTAACAGTTTGACATAGATCTGTCAGGGTTTTCAACTCCTAGAGTTTCCCCGCCTACACAGGAAAATCTGTTGACTAAACTTTACTCACACTGAAAAAATGTTACTCTGAAAAACATATTTTTTTCAATTTTGAAGTTCAGCCTACGTGTTAAACTCAAGAGTGACCGATTATACTCACAAATAATCATTAAAAAACATATTTTGGTGAAGATGATGTTTAAAGTCAAAATTATGTCTAACTTTTGCAAGAGATTTGCCCACATTGACATCTGCGTGAATACAAAAATATGTAGAACAGAGAACTACTTTTCAATGTTGCAATGTTGCTGAGGTAGTCAAACAACTATACAGCGGCGGAGCCCCGGGGACGGATAAGGTTCATCCTGGGTATCTCAAGGCTATGGATGTTGTAGGGCTGTCATGGTTGACACGTCTCTGCAACATTGCGTGGTCATCGGGGCAGTTCCTGTGGAGTGGCATACCGGGGTGGTGGTCCCCATCTTTAATCCAATCCAATCCAATTTTATTTACAAAGCGCATTCACAAGGCATTACAACCAAACAAGGTGCTGTACACTAAAAATGTTAGTTAATTAAACAGGCGGTATACAAACATGTATGTTTAAGAAGGGTGACCTGAGGGTGTGTTCCAACTATAGGGGATTACACTCCTCAGCCTCCCTGGAAAGGTCTACTCCAAGGTACTGGAGAAGAGGGTCCGATCGATAGTTGAATCTCAGATTAAGGAGGAGCAATGTGGTTTTCGTCCTGGCCGTGGAACTGTGGACCAGCTCTCTACCCTTGCAAGGGTGATGGAGGGGGCATGGGAGTTTGCCCAACCATTCCACATGTGTTTTGTGGATTTGGAGAAGGCTTATGACCGTGTCGCCAGGGGGCACCCTGTGGGGGACGCTCCAGGAGTATGGGGTGGATGGCTTTCTGTTAAGGGCCATTCACTCCCTTTACCAGAGGAGCGTGAGTTTGGTCCGCATAGCCGGTAGTAAGTTGGACCTGTTCCCGGTGAGGGTTGGACTCCGCCAGGGCTGCCCTTTGTCACCGGTTCTGTTCACTACCTTTATGGACAGAATTTCTAGGCACAGCTGTGGTGTGGAGTGTCGAGTTTAGAGGCAGGAGAATCTCTTCTCTGCTTTTTGCGGATGATGTGGTCCTCCTAGCTTCATCCAGCTCTGACCTTCAGCTCTTGCTGGGTAGGTTCGCGGCAGAGTGTGAAGCAGCTGGGATGAGGATCAGCACCTCCAAATCTGAGACCATGGTTCTCGACCGGAAAAGGGTGGCTTGCCAACTCCGGGTCGGGGGAGAGGTCCTACCTCAAGTGGAGGAGTTTAAGTATCTCGGGGTCTTGTTCACGAGTGAGGGTAGGAGGGATCGGGAGATCGACAGGCAGATTGGTTCAGCATCTGCAGTGATGTGCTGAAGCAGAAAGCCAGGCTCTCAATTTACCGGTCGATCTACGTCCCAATCCTCACCTATGGTCATGAGCTTTGGGTAATGACTGAAAGAACGAGATCGCGGATACAAGCGGCCAAAATGAGTTTCCTCCGTAGGGTGGCCTGGCTCAGCCTTAGAGATAGGGTGAGGAGCTCGAACATTCGGGAGGGACTCGGAGTAGAACCGCTGATCCTCCGGATCGAAAGGAGCCAGTTGAGGTGGTTTTGGAATCTGGTCAGGATGCCTCCTGGACACCTCGCCGGGGAGGTGTTTCGGGCATGTACTGCCGACAGGAGGCCCCCGAGTCGACCCAGGACACGTTGGAGAAGTTACATCTCCAATCTGGTCCGGGAACGCCTTGGGGTCCTGCCGGGGAGAGGACGATCTGGAGCTCCCTAGTTGGGATGTTGCCCCCGCGACCCGGATACGGATAAGCAGAGGAAGACGACGACAACGAGATATTAACTAACAGTAACCCAGACGAAGCCACATAATGTGTGGAGATGTTAGTTCTTTTATTTGCACCGTTGAAAGATGTTTTGCACATTTGCGTGCTCCAGCTCTCCTGCTTCTCATTTTTCATTTAAATGTTAGACATTTGTCTCATTGTTTCTTGAAAATTTCTGAAGATGAACTATTTAAGCCTGACCGGTACATGTTTTAAATAATATTTGTTTATTTGAAAACGTCTGCAAAAATATACATCTACTCTTGTATGCCTTTATCAAATAACTGCTCTTTTTCAGTGTTTGCCTGATGCAGAAACTTAATTCACACCTCTTAGAATCCATTTATTACCTGGAAATCTGCCTGAACTATGTATAGGTAGATTTCATTTCTTATTTAATGATTTTAATAATGTTAAGTATGGAGTATCTGAATAAACGACCTCGTTTTATGGATAATGACTCTGCCTTTTTCCCTTCCTGACTGAGGAACATTTATCAGCACTGTCAGTCAAGGTAAGAGGCCTATTTGTGTATTTATGCCACCCTGTGGGGCGCCATGTTCAACCAGCCTGTAATGGCAACAGGCTTGAGGCAAAGCCATTTGCAAAAATCTCCACATTTCACCTGGAAAAGCCCTCTTCTGCACTGCTGTTATGAGACAAGTGTGTCATGCACTGAGCAGACATGCAAAAGAACGATTTGCAAACATCACCTACAACATCACTCCCACACAGTCTTAGACACTCCTCTCCAGCCTCTTTCCACCAATGTTCATTTTATGCTCATATTTTTCACCAGTTCTTTAATTTCCATCCCTCAGCTCCCACCTGTGTACTAGACTGTGTGGTGCACGATGGTAATTAAGGTCTGCAGTGATTGGAAATATATCCACACACCATATCATTTTAATGCCAGGGCGCTAATATGCTGAGATACTGGCTGTAATTGGATTTTGATTGGTTACTAATAAAGATGCACTTCCTGGGAGACAGACGTGACAAGTCATCTGTTTTACCCCTGCATTCGAGTGTGTCTTTATGCGCACACACACACACACACACACACACACACACACACACACACACACGCGCAGGCAAAAGCTATACTGGCTCCAAGTCTCATGCAATGCACAGATTTATGTGCTTGCTCTTGTACATACGCATAAGGGAGAACATGCCTAAACAATCATTGTTGTAGTTTTTTTCACAAACATCAAGAGACAAATAATTAGCTTTGCAGACTTGTGATATTGTATATTTGCTTTTATGTGGAGCTGTTTTCATGTCACACAAACACCCAGTTTGTTAAAGTCCCATTAGTCATCACACTCTGGTGAAATCCATCTCCACATTTGACCCATCCCCATGGGAAGCAGTGAGCTGCAGCTGTGGCTGTGCTTGGGGACTATTTGGTGGTTTGACCTTCCAATCCAACCCCTTAAAGCTGAGTTTCAAGCAGGGAGGCATCGGGTTCCATTGTTAAAGTCTTTGGTATGACCTGACTGGGATTTGAATCTCGATCTCCCAGTCCCAGGTTAAAAACAATACCACTAGGCCACTGGGAAGGTACAGAGATAATGTGTAGTTTTTACTGTTAATCTCTGGAAATATCCATCGAAATGTTGTTGAAAATGAAAAAAAAAAGGTCTAAGTACATTGGGCGTGGGTCTAGCATCACGCCAAGACTGCATGCTTTTTGCTCTACTGGTAACATTTACCGTAATGGTTTTTTATACAAGCAACAGGCAACAAGTGATATGATAAAACTATCTGCAATGTATGTACCGCCCCCTAGCTCCAGAAAACTACACACTACCACTTTAATTTGTTCAATTTCCCTAGGCAAGACATTTATCCCCTCTTGCTTGCTGGTGGTGGTCAGAAGGACCGGTGGCGCCTGTGTTCAGCAGCCTTGCCTTCGTCATTGTGCCCCAGGGCAGCTGTCACTACATCATCACCAGTGCGAGAATGTGTGTTTGAATGAATGAATGATACACAGTTGTGTAAAGCGACTCAGAAAGGGGCTATACAAGGACGAGTCATTTATCATTTAAATTCCTAAAACAATGACAGAAACATGTATTGTCTAATGTTTAATCCATACTGATGGGGATTTAACCAAATACAACATAAAATCTATAGAAACTGTAGCTAATCTCTTGCTAAAGTAGACCATTTGTTTTAGAGGATGTTAAATAGAAAAGGGAAGGACTCATAAATTAATCTGTATGGTGTTCAAAGCATTACTCCAGCTCACTTTCCACCTCTCTTTAGAAATGATTACAGAGGCCTTGGGGTGTGGGGAAGTTCAGGTGGTGCTGGTATGGTTCTCATGTCCGTATTCCCATGGCGGCTCGCACCCCAATTTTAATTTGCACATTAAACACTACCACCAACATTCTGAGCAAATGCACACTTAGGACCTTAGGGATGAGCACCCTCAACGGCACTTGGAGGGGGGATTTGCTCATTCAGGCACACCTCCGGTGCCGGTGCCCATTTCCAATTTTAAGCTGCAGCTAGACACTGAGGGTTCTGGGGAGTGGATTGGGCATGTGTGGTGGCGCTAGCTGCTGTAGGCCTGACAATGCCTGAGCTGCCCCCCCCCCCCCCCCCCCCCCCACCACCACCACCACCACCACCACCACGGAATGCAGCAATGCTACATTTGAGCAGGTGGAGGGAGAACTAGGGTGCTTCGTAGAAGGGATGAGCTGGATACTCGTTTCAGACGAGTATCTGGTACGGATAAAGCATTTTTGACGAATACGAGCATGACACGAGTAAACCTCGTAAATATCTGTAATCGTGCTGAAGGAAAATCCTCATTGGGTAACTGACTGTCTTCACGCTCTGTGATTGGCTGGTCACATAGAGCTACCGCCCCTCCCTACACACAAAACTCTCTAGCCCGCCGAGAGCGCAGTCCGTCCGGCTCATCCACGCACACACACAGACAGTAACGGATCTCGCTGTGCTTGCTTCACTGTTGCTCACGTTTCTTCAGTGCTCCCTAGGTTTTCTTCAGCTCGCCTCTTTTTCGGTTGAATATTTAAAGTTACTTTTTTCGTAACTTACATGGTGCATTTGACAAGACAGAGCTGACGTGCTGCGTCAGTCACTCACTACCTCCGCTCCAGTCGGGTTTTTTTTTTAACTCCCTCTCTCTCCCTCTCTATCTCACACACACACACACACACACACACACACACACACACACACACACACACACACACACACACACACACACACACACACACACACACACACACCTTAATCAACATTGTTTTGTTTAACTTTGTGTGGGGCAAAATGCCAAGAACGTTAAGAAAAAGATCTCTTTAATCAAATTACAATTAAAAAATACATAAAGTTGTGTCTGGTTCTAGCATTTCATATTTCCTAGTTCTTACTGCATGAGTTCAGATGTATTAATCCATGCACTTAAATATTAATGTTCTGATTTTATTGAAACACTTGTTCTGTAATAGTTCCTTTACTATTGTGATCAAAAATATTTAATCTCTATTCTGAGGCTGCTCTGTAAATAGTTTTCAAATAAACAATACACATATAAACTTCTGATCATTCCTTATCAATTTCAGACTAAAAATAATATATTGATGTAAACCATGCCCACTTCTGGGTTATGCCACGCCCATTCCGAGTACAGATACAGATAATTTAGTTGGTTGAACAGATACAAATACAGATGGTGGTGTACTCGCTCATCCCTACTTCGTACACCTCTGTTCTCAGTTGGCTGCTTGGAGCCGGAGGCTAGGAGTGGGAGCTGGCTGTCTGGTTAGGGTCTGGGGTGGTGGGTCACTTTGCTCTGCATTGGGTTATGCATACATACATATTGTGTATGATGCCTGCTCATCATTACCCCAGTAAGAATGGGACCAGCTCTGGTTTGCAGGAATGGTTGTGCCCTCTGTATGGCAGTACCGGGACCAGAGTGAGCAGGGTGCGTATGGGGAGCATGATTGGGTGTATAAGGTACATTCTTGCTTGTCTTTAGGTTGTAAGTGTTTATGTGTGAGCATAAGGGTGGGAGTGTGTGACAGTGTTTGTGTATTGCTGTATCCATCAGGTGGGGTCTTGGACTCCTTCCCTCTCCTGTGATATTTTGTGGTGCTACAACATCCTCCCATACCCTCCCCAGTCACATTTCCTGCTGGTGGGTGGTGCCTCAGCTTCTGTGTCTGTGGGTGGAAATTTTTGGCATCTGCCTGCTTGTTCCTGGTGTCTGCTTGGTGGGGTTTGGATCCCTGAGCACTGTCTCGGCAGCAGTTGGGCACCCTTGGGTCCCGGGCCACTGAGTTTCGAGCTCAGCATGCCCTGGAGTGGACAGATACAGGCAGGCCAGGGAACTTGCCGTTTTGATCTCCTGTTCCTCTGGCACGGCTTCCTTTCCTTTCCTCTCGCTCCTTTCTCTTTCACAACTGTCTCCATGTCCATTGGGCTTTAAACAACCAAAAATATGTCTAATAAAGTTTTGGTATCAGGCGAGGCCTTATAGCTGAAGCTATAACACTCCATCTGTGAGAGTAAAACTGTAAGGCTTGTCTTTGGCACTCAGACATCGATTCTGATTGCTTTACAGCTGGACAGGACAGAAAAAAAAAGAAAAAGGACTAATAACAGAGAGAGATTATTGGGGAATCGTCCTTAAAATTCAGATGGTTGAGTTGGTCAAATGCTTAGAGTTTAATGACTTTTACTCACTGACTTGTTTGCCGCACATGTAAGAGATGCTGCAAGGAAATCATGCTGCCAGTACATGATGGATTTCTACAGATGCCCGTTTTGCATAAAGCTGCAGCAGGTAGCCTTGCTGAGGACTATTTGGTAGTTTAACCCCCAATCTAACCACTTAAGGCTGAGTGTCAAGCAGGTGGGGTTTGGATCCCTGAGCACTGTCTCGGCAGCGGTTGGGCACCCTTGGGTCCCATTGTTAAAGTCTTTGGCATGACCTAACTGGATTTGAACCCCGATCTCAGGGCAAATGCTAATACCATTGTAGCGACATGAATGGCCTCATTTGTAACCTAAAGGTCACACTTCCTCAGCTGGTTCAAGCTGTCCTGGCTGTACTTCTATTTACAGATTATCCATCACAGGAGACACAAAGTCTGCTATAAACCACCTTTTAATCTGGCTACCTTTATCTGACTGCTGTTCCATCCACAAGACGAAGGACACTTCAAGATTTAAAATAATAATTTTTAATAAACTCTTTTCACTGTCTTATTACAATGTTCATAAATAATCATCAAGGTTCATTATAAATGTATTTAATTACTGAAATGAATTATTATTCTTTGGTTAATAATAATCATTATTTATGATAATCAGTAAAGTTTAACAGTGTAAAGAAGGTCATGTGCACTTATACACACCATGCAGGACACAGAAATCAGGTTTAAGGTTACTGCATTCACATGTCTTTGTTCCATAACACCAAAGCTTTCTATCTCTGAGAGGGCGTGTTCCGAGGTATGTTAAAACCAAAACTCCTCAGTTCAAGTTCAGTTGAGCTCACCAAAATTCTCTCCGTGGCACGAGAGAGTCCTGAGTATCGGGTCGGCCACTCGAAACCTCTACCAAAGCTTTTCTGTCACGCTGATAGAATTGCTTCAACAACAAACGCCATCTGCAACAAGCTGATGCAAGCTCCTTCAGAGTTATTGATTTTTGAGACTCAACCAGTTTCATTAGTCGTTGTGACCCGGAGACATCTCAGGACCGATCTGGTCGCACTACGGTTCTTCTACCCACCTCATGCTTGGGGGTCATCATCTCTCCTGACATCTCGGATCCAAAAGAGGGTCTCCTAACTGGGTGAGGTAGACACTTCCGACAGATTGCGTCTGGAATGCCTGTTTCTTATTAAGAAATAATTTAGCTTATCTGCAAACCAAACTCTTTCACCCAGAACGCCTTTTTCTCTCTCTGAGATAGAAACCTTCTGAGACCTTCATTCACACATCCAACACACACACATTTCATTTTTAGTTTCATCCAGACAGATTGCTTTAATACCAAGTTTAATATCAAAGCTTTTATAAATTGTCATTTATGAATTGTCTTTTAAATTGTCATCTTTAAATCGTTAGTAATAAATTCTTAACTTTTTAAACCTGACTCTTCTTTAAAATAAAACACAGAGGGGTGTATATTTGGTCATTGAACAAGCAAAAATCTCTTTAAATCTTCTGAATTAATAAATACACTTTTGCTATTAATTTAAATCTCTTAAATTAAATATTAAACTTTTGATTAAATATAGACCAAGCCAGTTGGTGTATGAACTTCTATCAATTATATAAATATCCGTGGATATATATATATATATATATATATATATATATATATATATATATATATATATATATGTATTATAAGTTTCATTTGCCAATTCGCTTGATCTGTCTCAGAATTTAGCAAGCTGCATAGCAACAGCGTTAAATTCTAGTTATGTAGATTAACAACGCTACACCATTAAGAAGTATTAGTAATAGTATTAACCTAGGGTGACCATACGTTGTCTTTACCCCGAACGAACTCCGTTCTTTCATAATCCGTTGTTGAATTGTGATCGGCAGAAGCTTTTCCAGTTCGCGCCTCACTTTTTTTTTTTTACAGCAGCAGCCCAAATCAGTCTCAGAACACATGGATTTTCTGCTTCCTGATCACATGACGTGTGACGTATGCAGATGAAGATCAGCTTTAGAGCTGAGATGTTTGTTCTCACGGTGCGGGGGCTCGTTCCGATGCCCACACAGTAAAAAGAATGCAAATGACTACTTTAGTCATAGTCTTGATAATGAAAAACCACTAAAATGGAAATATTCCACCCAAATCTTGGTCAGTTACACATATCATGGAAGCACCTGTTAGGCATTTTATCAGTTGTGATGAATGGACGCATAGCTCGGTACACAAGGTGGGCTCAATAAGGAATGAAACTAGCATCATAGGAACCAGTACCAAATAGTAGTACCAAAAACTAGTCATCAGAACATTCACTCAAGATTCACTACAAATTTACTAAAAATCTAAAACCTTAGAACTAAATTAAAAGAGAAAAATAACCCTAATCAAGAACTCACATGGATAATTACTGAGCCCAACCCTAAGCCAAACACAAGACTTATCTTTATGTTTTGGAAAGACCAAGGTGATGTTTCTGCAACTGTTGTAAAAGAGGCATACTATCAAATTTAAAAACGCAACATCAGTAATCGTGAAATAATTGTTTAAAAAAATCTAAATAAGTTATGCAGAGCTATCAAGCTCTCATGCATCTAATATAGGACAAATGTATTAAAACTTTCATTTGGGAATATTTCATACTGGCAAATTTTCATAGACCTGACCAAAATAATTATTCGATATAAATATCAACCACAACCACAGCAGGCCACAAAAAAAGGCCTTAGGAATGAATTAAAATAAGATGAGACATTTACAAGGACTTTAAGTTCCTAAATCATAAATGAAACCCAATAAACAGATACGCAAAAAAGGTTTTTGAGACAAATCAGGCAAATCAAGTTGTGGTTGTGAAATTTTCTGGAGAATATCTGAATTAATAATCATTTAAATCATGGTACACAGGTGCCACCGGCCCTCCGACCACCACCAGCAAGCAAGTTCTTGCCCAAGGACACAACGTCAGTGACAGACTGAGCAGGGCTTAAGCCTGCAACCTTACGATTATGAGGTGAGAAGTTAACTCCTGTGCCACCATTGCTCCAGAAGTATACTTCTGTTTACTTTCTGAGATACCAGGTTTCTTTCAAAACATAGAATACATCTGATAAAGTGTTTGGAATTCACAAGGTACCACTATCAATAAAAGGGGTTTAATCTCTCTCTTTAACTCTGTAAATGACTAAGGACAAAATAAACTGACTTTTACCCTGCTGCTACAACTAATGACAGCCCTTCAGTTTGAACAGTAGCTGTTCATGGCTTAAGAGCAGAGGCCAGTAGAGGCAACAACAGACAATTAAACACTAAAAGTACCAGGAAGATAATGGAGAGAGACCAGAACCGGCTGTGGTAGACAGAAGGGAAAATAAATGTTTTGATTTAAAAGAAAATAAGTAAATGGAAACAAGCAATGGCTACAAAATGAAAGAAATATTAGAAAAATTAATAACTGATAGAATATTCTAAACTTTTGGATATTTTTTCTTGGTAAAACCAGTATACCATCTGGTAGAATGTGGCTTATTTTGTGTGTGCTCCTTTGGGAAATTTGAGGTTAAATCTTATCTAATGTGAAGAAAATGGACTGGCAGGTGGGGAAAGTGTAGGCTAGACACAAGATGGGAGGAGGGCCAAGAAAAAGAGGAGCAGGGCTGACATTAGCATTTGTTTTGCTTCATTTTCCTGGCAGCGGCATTGCACTAGCTTCCCATCAAGTCTGCACATTAGTGTGAATTTGCAGCATTTATTATCCCAAGGACGAGGAATGATTTCTACCCTTCTATTAGAAATGAATATATCAACCTGGTACCCACACAGATGCACAGATGCACACACGTACGTTAGAGGAATGGAAGGATAAAGTCTTGTGTATGGATGAGGCTGTTTTTCTCCATATTTTTCAGACACACAGATTGGGACGAATAGATGTCGGTGCATGCGACACAGAAGCAATGCCACACCCCCCAAACTCCACGACGTAAAAGCAGGAAGGAAATCTTTTCAGCCCAGAGTTTGCTGCAACAGGTATGTAGCAGCCCCACGTCTACAGCAGAAACAACAAATTAAAGACCATTGGTTTGAATGATAGTAAGTGTATTTGTCTCTGTTTTCTCATTGCCATCACACCGTTTTAATGAGTTGCTTTAGGGGGTGATAAAAGCAAGAGAAACAAAGGCCATCGTCAGCATTGCTGGTTTGAAACTCCTGGTGAGAAATCTTGAATAATTTCCTCAACGAATCGCAATTTCCTTGTGTGAGTCTCAAGTCCTCACTTCATGTTGCAGGGATATTTGAACATAAAACTTACAACATAAAACATTTCAAAATAGTCTGACATATTTTGGGTATCTGGAAGTGGACTCAAGACATTTCCTGATCCAGTGATGACAGCGAGCTGCGCTGAGCAGTGTCCAGCTCAGATGTTCAGATGGGAATCTTTTCTTGGGTGATTTAGCAACATCTGCAATGTGCGTAACGAATAAAATGTCAGTTCGTCTACATGCGTCGGGGTAATTCTTTCTATTCTTTCTCCGTCAAAATAAAATGTCAAATACAGGAACTATCCGGTCAACACAAGCCCTGCTTTTGACTGGTTTGTTTTCTTGTGAAAATTGTTGGAAAGAGATAAAATTTAACTTGATTACCACCAGAGCCAGTGCGCCGTTATCTCCGTGATGGTAAACGAGGGAAAAACAAATTGATCGGATCCTGCACGTCTTTTAACACATTGGTCAGGATTGACGCACTTTGTTTTCATTTAGTTGGTTTAAAAAAAGTCAGGCTCAGGTCGGGCCAGAGATTCCTGAAAACCTTTTCGGGCCGGGTCGGGCTGGGGCTCCACCCCCTCGGGCCGGGCCGGACATGGGCTCAGATTTTAGGCCCCTGCAGGGCTCTACTCTGAAGTGCCTTTTTTTCCCCTCACCCTGATTCTATCCTCATATAAACCTTCTTGATCTCTTACGGTAGCGCGACTCGGGTTGCGAATGACCACAGTCACCAATTCTTGTCACGTGTCTATGTATGTATGTCTGATTTCAGAATTGTGTGTACTGAAACTCTAATTTCCCTCTGGGATTAATAAAGTATCTTTGAATTGAATTGAATTGAAATTTAGCAATCGGTGTAAAATGATGTCATATGCCCTATGTGATGGGGACGTATTAAATGTTTTGCAAAACGGTTGTAAGTACCAGTTAAAGTTAGCATATTATTTTACAAAGACCAGCAGACACACTGGTGCCCTCTTCTCTTCCTCACAAAGATGTATGATAGTGCTACATCCACAGTGCTACCTCCATCATTAAGGACCCTCTCCACCCTTCTTGTAGCATAATTCTCCCTCCTGCTGTCTGGAAATATGTACAGGAGCATCTGCTGCAGATCCAGCAGGCTGCTGAACAGCTTCTTTCCACAAGCTGTGAGGCTGGTAAATGGGCTGCGCAACATTCCGAACAGACACACATTTCACGTCTGACTTCCCACCATGAGGTTTGACAGCTAGTCACCTGTCAAGGAAAATCCTTTGAACAGCACTTTGCTAATAAAGTCTAATGCATTATGCCCCAACTCTCTTTATTGATCTTTAATGCTGCATCTTAAAAACAGAAAAAAATAATGAATATATTTGCTTTTACTGACATTGTAAATCTGAGCCACAGCACTGGACATTGTTGATGCTAAGAAAGTAAAAGGCAGCATAGGATATCTTGGTCAAACAATTTTGCAATCAGCCAAAAAGCCAATTAAAAGTAATGACACTGGAAGTTTATGTACAACAAACAATACAAGCAAATGAACTGTTACTCTGTAAGAAGTCACTTGTGACTTGGTGGTGATTTCTAAACGACACAAAATATTGACAACAGCTCAATCAAACGTCTCCTTTGTTCCTCCCATATCATCAATTGGTCATTATGATGCAAAGACAACACTTTTTGTGGGATGGATGGATGTTGGCGCTAGTCGTAAAAACGCTGAGCACCTTGGGAATCTAGCATGTTCCCCTTTGTTCCTCCCACATCATCAGTTAGTCATTATGAAGCCTGCGTCATTGGTAAGGAGAGTTTGCTAATGTAGGGAAGGATCATTACGAGAGCCCATCTTTTTGTCTTTATTGAACAGGAAAGTATTCTCACACCTGAATGTCATTCATCACCCAGGCTGCATATCAGAGAACAGCGCTGGGTATTCTAAAATAGAAACATATTTGTTCATATCTGTTGATGTGATTTAGAAGTATGGCTATTAAAACTTTGTGAAGAAATGACACTTTATTTTCTGCAGGAAGAAACTAAAACCAAAAGGCCCATTCACTGAGTCATTTTCATGTTCTCATTCACTCATTATTTCAGTTTATTTGCTGTGGTCTCTTAGTATGAATGCATGATTTGTGAGTCCTTCTGTATGGAAAAAATCTGGCGCAGCTGTTTCAAGATGTTGGGAGTAGGGGGTCAGAAAACAGCAGGATGTGGAGTTTTACTCATTATTCGTGATATTGAGATATTTTATCTACACAAACCTGTAGGAGGTCTGCCATGTTGTGGAGTTGCTAATGCTAACTGTTAGCTTCTACTAGCTGCTCTCCTGGACACTAAATCAACAACAGCTGTCCCAACCAAGGGAGTACCCTAGGCTCTCAGACCTGAAGCCAACAAGGAAGTGGCAAAAATTGCAGTTCCCCCCTCATCCTCTAGGGGATGGTCAACCTCATCGCAGAAATAAACATGTTTACAGCCTGGTTCGAATTTTTTTTAGGTTCAATAGATCTAGTTTACATTTATGACAACTCTGAGGGGGTGAATTACTTTTAAACTCTTGTGTTAAAGCGTAATTTAATGCTTAAAATTTTGAAAAATTTACAAGCATCAGAGTCACGTGACTTCAGAGCTAGCTCTGGGGAAAGGCTTCAGCCTCATGTTAATGGATGTTCGGCTACTTCAAATGTATGAACTTTAGTTTTGTCCTTTGTGTGTTCATGAGGTTACTAAACGATCATCCAAGCAATTTCTGCTTCTTAATAAGTAAGTAAAACTATATTTCTTTACTTTGTTTCACTGGTTGAATGAGGGGAAATGCTGTGTCATTTAACTGTTTGGAACATGTTAGTGGGGCTGCATAAGAAAGTTGAGCGGGTGACTAGGTGGAGGGGGTGAAGTCACTCCTGCATTTTTCTTGCTAAAAACACACAGAAAAACTCTTTTAGCTGTGGGTTAACATGTAGCTAATACCCCGATGATCTCTGACCGTGGAGCATGAGCTGTTGTAAAAGGCCACGGTGCGCAGCTACAATCGCAGCGGTCTGAGGCTCTGCTTGTAATTTAATAGTCCGTATTAGATCTCCACAGGCAACCAGCATGACTACAGCCTCGCACAGGAGCCAGGCGGTCGAGCAGGTGGGATACCCCGGTCCCCAGAGCCCCTTCTTAGCTTCTTGGTTTAGCTAAGTTAGCTAGTAGCTACATTGGTTCATTTGTTCCTACCATAACAGCCCCCAGCTCCACCTCTTTTCCCATTTTTGGATTGTCTGGGCGTGACGAGACATGTGACATAGTCAAAAGGGTGGTGGTGGGAACCTCTCATTTGGAAACAAAAACTTTTAATTCAAGCCCATGGATTTTATTTGTCCAGTATGTCGATGGTCCCAACCCCAAATGGGTGTCCATGAATGATAATTTTATATTGCGATCTTGATTTGTGCTTCTTTTTCTAATGCAAGCATTTCTCTATCTAATTCCATTTTGTGGCTAATGAAATAGGGGTTGAAGGCTATGTTCAATCTCACCTGCATGTGAAACTCAGCCTATTTGAAAAAAAAAACTGATTCTCAATTAACTTGCTCTTTAACAAAAAGGAGGCACAACAGAAAGAGTTTAAAGTTTTGTTTATTTAGGTTCTCCAACATTACCATTTGTTCACTACTGGGCTAAATATCTATCTAACTAAGGATGTAATTATTGGAAAAAAACAGAATAATCCTCCACTGAATCCTGCTCTCTTTTACTGTCAGGAAAATTTGAATTCAACTAGATTTTTTGCTCTACACCTTTTAAAGTATTAGGATCAAACAAATTACTCAAATGTGACCCAACACACCAAATCTGCTCCCAGTAAACACAGTAAGTGGCACATCAGTGGATGCTTCTTTGCTTCCAGACACTTTTATTAGGTAATATTTTACAGGTGTTTCTTGTGTCTGTTCCAGTTGAACATAGCAGGTGTTTATTGGACTGAAAAAGTGAAGGGCAAATACAGTTTTGCTTCATTTCAAACTATAATTTTCCTGTAGTGGGAATTGTCCCCACATCTCTGAAAGCAGTGGCAGAAACCCCCACAGGGTCTGAACATTTCCCGGTGGGCTGCATTTGCTGTAAAATGGAATGGGATCAATATGGTTGTCATGCAGAAACACACTGAAGCGCTCACTTCAGGCTGATTTCAATCCCAGTCCACTTTGTTCTGTCTTCCTTAAAAAAAAGGAAGGGGGAGAGGGGATGAGAGAAATCTAAACACGATACATGCATGCACACGTTTAAACACACTAAGCACATGCACACCAGGGCCATTCATCCAGGCAGAGACTTGAGTAATGAATGGCTTTAGTGAAGAAGACAGCTCACCTTTTTGCCAACCCTTCTCAAGGAGACTTCTGATCATCGTTGTCAACTACAGCTAAGCACTTAAAATAGATCCCAAAATGTCTTTGTGTGCATGTGTGATTTAAAATAGAGAGGTATACACATGTGGAAAGACTTAAGAGGAAACCAAAAGTGTGACGTGTGTGTGTGTGTGTGTGTGTGTGTGTGTGTGTGTGTGTGTGTGTGTGTGTGTGTGTGTGTGTGTGTGTGTGTGTGTGTGTGTGTGTGTGTGTGTGTGTGTGTGTGTGTGCGCGTGTTTGTGTGATATAGATCGTGTCTCTGTAAATCTGTTTTTGGGGGTGTGAGAAACTGGCACTCCCCAGCACCTTACATCTGTCTCCCATTACGATTAGCACAGACCCACTGATAGATGCATAATGGACTTTCCTGTCTGTGTGTGTGGGTGTGCACGTGTGTGAAGGGAACACTTAGCAGCCAATCAATCACAAGCTGTCAGATGGGTAAGTGTGGAGAACAGTGTCAGCAAAGGTGACACACACACGCACACTCAGGCTCGTGTGCACGCCCATATACAAACACGGAGAAACTTATAGGCATCTTGACAAAAACAAAACTTCTGCTGGATGTGAAGAAAGGACGATTATGTAAGCGTTCAGCCTTGCTCTTAACGCTCAAATGAGTTCTGCTTACATCTACATGATTGTTTCATAACGGCAAAACCTGATTTTGTTCTTTTTGGTTTTTTTTATTTTTTGCAAATGCTAATTTTTCCTAAAGTTATTTAGTACAAAGCTGGCATCTCCCTGGGATGCAAGTGTTGGCAAATAGCTGGAATAGGACAGTTAAATATACAGTATGCTGACATCTGGTAGTCAAATTTGGTTACTGCAGTCCATTTTTCTGAACAAAAATGTATTTTCTCACTGCTGTCCCATGAGTTTTATGGTTGTGTCAGACCAGATTCTTGCTGCAAAGACGAGTCTTACACAATAAGTTGATTAGTAGATAAATGCATTTTCATATCTGGTATTAGCACTCATGTTTCACGTTGTAGGGTATTTCTACATGCTAGAATCACACTGTTTGCTATCAGTTGTAGATTCTGAGAATGACCAAGCAGATTAGCATATGAAGCTTATATCGTCGTTGTCGTTTTCCTCCGCTTATCCGGGTCTGGGTCGCAGGGGCAGCATCCCAACTAGGGAGCTTCAGACCATCCTCTCCCCGGCCTTCTCCACCAGCTCTTCCGGCAGGACCCCAAGGCGTTCCCGGACCAGATTGGAGATGTAACCTCTCCAACATGTCCTGGGTCGACCCGGGGGCCTCCTGCCGGCAGGACATGCCCGAAACACCTCCAGGATTGGGACGTAGATCGACCGGTAAATCGAAAGCCTGGCTTTCTGGCTCAGCTCCCTCCTCACCACGACAGATCGGCTCAGCATCCGCATCACTGCAGATGCTGAACCAATCCGCCTGTCGATCTCCCGATCCTTCCTACCCTCACTCGTGAACTAGACCCCGAGATACTTAAACTCCTCTACTTGAGGTAGGACCTCTCCCCCGACCCAGAGTTGGCAAGCCACCCATTTCCAGTCGAGAACCATGGTCTCAGATTTGGAGGTGCTGATCCTCATCCCAGCCGCTTCACACTTGGCCGTGAACCTACCCAGCAAGAGCTGAAGGTCAGAGCTAGATGAAGCATGGAGGACCACATCATCCGCAAAAAGCAGAGACGAGATTCTCCTGCCACCAAACTCGACACACTCCACACCACGGCTGCGCCTAGAAATTCTGTCCATTAAGGTAATGAACAGAACCGGTGACAAAGGGCAGCGCTGGCGGAGTCCAACCCTCACCGGGAACAGGTCCGACTTACTACCGGCTACGCGGACCAAAGCTTATATCATGTATAAATATCCAGGATACTTATATAATCGATGTAAGTTCATGCACCAACCTGTTTGGTCTATTTTTAATCCAAAGATTAACGTTTCATTTACGATAATTTAATTTAATAGCAATAGTTTATTTTTGAATCAGAAGTTAGGAATCTTTGCTTTTTCAATAACCAGAAATATTTATACCTTTCTGTGTTTCATTTCAAAGAATGAGGCAAAGTTTAAAAATGAAGAATTTATTACTAACAATTTTAAACTTGACGATTTGAAACGACAATTTAAATGACAATTCATGAATGACAATTTACCAGCTTTGATATTAAACTTGTTTAAAAGGCAAACCTGTGACTGAATGAAAGCTAAATTGAAAATACGAGTTTGGATGCATGGATGAATTCTCAGAAGGTTTCTTTCAGAGAGAGGAATGTGTTCTGGGTTGAAATGATGGTTTTGCAGCTAACTGTTGTTACTTAGAGAAAACTGCATCAGACACAATCGGTGTGCTACCTCACCCAGCAAGACGACCCTTCATGAGGATCCGGAGGTCAAGGGAGAATGGTGTCAGCCTCCAGGTACTCGGTCCGGTAGAGCAGACTCGAGGAACCGACTCTCTGGTCTGAAGATGTCACCGGGTACACAGTGTCGAGCGTATGGCTTAACTGAAGGAGTTTCTCGTCTTGACTCTCAAAATCAATAACTCTGGAGGAGTTTTTTCGTCAGCTGGTTGCAGTTGCGTTTATTCGTAGCTATTCTTATCGGCGTGACAGAACAGCAGGTGGAGGTTAGGGACGGCCGTTCCCGTATCCTCTGTGATGGTGGTTAGTTCACGAACTGGTGTTTTGCGTCTGGAAAAGTTAGTTTTAACAAACTCCTCAGAACACACCCAGTCTCAGAGCAAGAAAGCTTTGGTCATGAGTCAAAAAACATGTGATGGCAGATTAACCTTTACTCTGGATCAGTTCTGTGTTGGATGGATAAGGTGGAAGTTGACCTTCTGGTTACTGAACACCATAACCAATTATCAACCATAATCATAATTATACCCAAAGCATAATAGTTCATTTCAGTAATTAAAAATACATTTATACTGAACCAAGAGATTATTTATGGTGATTATAATAAACCTCAATAAAGTCAGAGTTTATTAAAATTATTATTTAAATTATTATTGTGAACTTGAAGTGTCCTTCTTCTGCGACGGAACAGCAGCAGATAAAGGATGATATTCAGCAGACATCAGGACTCCTCGATTAATCTGTGGAACTAAAAGTTGCAGTCTGACCCAGCTGGGAAAATGTGACCTTTGTCACAAATTAGAGGCCCATCATGACGCTATTATGGTAATATTTCTCTGGAAAACATATAGTGATAGAGCACAGTTGCAGTTGTTTGCAGTCTTGCCGTTATAGTTCTGAACAATTTATTAAAGAAAGTAAAGCCTGATTTATACTTCTCCATAAGCTCCACAAGGGAGAGAAACACACACATTGACAAGACGTTTTGCTCTTGGACTTCTTCATCTGGGGAATGTTACAACAGAGGACAACAGAGGGGGTAGTGCATTTCTGTGGTGTCCTGCAGGGGCAGATTTAGGATAGATAAAAATCAGGGGTTTAGCCCAGATTAGGGATTTTTAGCTTTTTATTGATTACTTTTACTTTGACCATGCTGTGAAAAAGACAAAAAGCACTAGATTACACTTATGAACTAGTATGATGATATAATAAATTTATTGTTAGCTTCTATACCCTAATGTGAAAACAAATCCTCTCTGGAACTTTACATTAGGATTTGAGCCATGTTTATGCAGGAATCCTTATATTTATTCATATCCTTTCATGAAAGAAAAGACAAAAATCATAGAAGTCACTGAAATAATTAGAAAGTTCAAATCTAGCAAATAGAAAATACCTAAATAAATACCTAGAATTAGAATTAGAGAGCTCTACTGCTATTGTTCAACAACAGGAAGTGCTGCCGGTATGAACAGCAAAGGTCCTCAGTGTAAAACATAGAGCCAAATATCCCGTTGGCCACACAGACCCAAAAACACTACGAAAACTGAGAAAAGTGAGAGATCGATTAAATTGAAAGATAAACTATAGAGTATGTATATGTATGTTTAGTGTATTTGTAAAGTAAATGTTTTTAATTTTTATTATTAAAATGAAACAAATATTTCAAGAATATATTTTTAGATTTTGTGTATATTTTCGTTCAGTAGGACTTAGATAAAGTTATTAAATATTACAGAGTTATTCTCTAATAGCCTACAAACATTTCTATGATTTATTAAAGAGCTTTCAGTCATTTTGATACTTGACTTGTGAAAGCTGATTTGAAGTTTGTAATTTTTTCTAGCCATATTTAGAAGGAACATTTCAAATATATTAAAATCAATATGGAACTATTTGGATTTTAGTAGCTTTCATGTTATGTGGTTTATTAAAATTTTAATTTGACATTTATGTTCTCTCTCTTTGTTGTGAAAAAGTTAGATATGTTTTAGTACTTAAAATGAATGCTTTGCATCCGTCCACACGTGTAGCTGTTGGTCAGCTAATAGCCATGTCATTTCAGGACATGTTGCTTAAACTATTAACAATCTACTTTTAAATCTTTATTCTGAATTGCTTATTCTGTTTTAGGCCACAGTCTTGTTATTGAAATGAAAACAAAAAGAAAGGATGCTTATGGAGATGTTTAAAATTGGCAAGATATTATTGTTGATCAATATCCTCCAGCTCCGTTCTAATGACAATATCCCATCTGTGTGTGTGTTGCTGTCCAACTGTCAGCAGACCAGGTCAGTTGAAATAGCAGAGAAATGAAAAATGGCAGACATCAGGTCGTTTTTTAATGCTCCAGAACATCAAGTAAGTAGAAACTTGCATTTTGATATAGACATCTATAAGAAAGAAATGAAATGCCTATGAAATTGTTTCTACATGGTTTCATTAGGCAAAGTCTAGTCACTTGAGCACAGGCAGCCAGAGCCTGTCAGACACAGGCACAGAGTCTCATGTCAGTCTCTTATAAGGACATACAGTGTTGTATGTAGAGAGCATTTATTTCATGTCCCCCCAAAAAATTACTCTCTGTAGTTTTACTGTTTATTGCCCCCCCCCCCCCCAAAATTGAAATGGGATTTCCACCCTTGGTTGTTAGTGGGGCCCCTTGGAGGTCTTGGCGGCAGCCATGGGTCACTGCCTGGCAGCTGCATTGCCCCTGGGTGGGTCTGAGTGGGAGCCTGGGGGCTCGGGGTGTGGGGGTGGCCGGCCCCATGTGGGGATCTGAGCAGGGCCTTGGGGGTCAGGTCCTGACAAGTATGCTGCCGGGAAGGACGCAGGCACATGCAGCAGTGCCTGGCCCGGGTTCATGGGCCTCGGGTAGACCTTGGCCCCTCTGCTGTCTCATCACAGGGGAGGGGGAGGCCCAGGAGGGGGAGGACCCAACCTTACCTGGATGTCCTATGTCTTATATATTCTGGAAGTTGTGCAAATGCAGGGATGGGCATAGATATTCTGCTGGGGTGGGGCTGGGTTGGTGCCCTCGGGCTCCGTGGGGCTCTGTGATGCTGCTGCTTTGGGCCCTGGCAGGATGGGCTGGGGTCTCCATGCCCTGGGTGGCAGTTTGACAACAGAGGTGCCTATTGGGGCCAGTGGGGGAGCTGGCTCCCTGGAGGGCTAAGTCCAACCAGCCATTCCTCCCCATCCCCGCATATTTTCCTCCTCCTGCTCCCTCACATCATCACACAAACATGCACATAGGACCTTGGTGGGTGGACAAGTCAGGGAGTGCGGGTATGGACTCCATTTCCACATTCCTGTGGCAACCTGCCCCCCAAATTTATTTGCACCTTATACACTTCCACCGACGACATTCCACGCAAACACACACTTAGGGCCTTGGGAGTGAGCACATTCAACGGCACTTGGCAGGGGGGTTTCTCAGCCTCCTCCCGAGTGCCAGTGCCCTCTTCCAATTTTAAACTGCACTTAGATACCGAGGGCTGTGGGTGCAAGTGGGGTGGTGCGGTGGCATCAGCTGGCATAGGCCAGACAATGCCCGCACACCCGCTCACCACAGCCATTGAATACACCTCATCAACACACAACACTATATTGGAGCAGGCGGAGGGAGACTAGGGGTCTTAGCACACCTCTCTTGTTGCTTGGCTTCCTGGGGCTGGAGGCTAGGAGGGAGATCTGGCCGTTTGGTTGGGGTCTGGGGTGGTGGGTTGCTGTGCTTGGCGTTGGACGGGGGATCCTGCTCATCAGCACCCCAGCAGAAAGGGTCAAACTCTGGTAACCGGTGATGGTTGTACCCAATGTGCAGCAGTACCGGGACCAGAGTGAATAGGGTGTGTATGGGGAGCATGAGTGGGTGTCCGGCATGCACTTTTGTAAGTCTTTGGTTGTATATGCATGTGTGAGCATGAGGGAGGGAGTGTGTGACTGTGTTTGTGTATGACTGTATATGTCAGGTGGGACCTTTGACTGCTCCCTTCTCCTGGGACTTCTCTTGATTATATAGATCTTCGTCTCCCCTCCCCCTGCAACACCTGGTGTGGGGGTGTGGTGCCTTGGTCTGCCTGAGTCTTCGTGGCTTCCGGGTCAGGGGGTTTAAGATCTTTGGCGCCTACCTGGTCAATCCCGGTGGCTGCCTGGTGGGGTCTGGGTCCCTGGGCTTTGCTGGGTACCCGGCGGGGATGGTCGCCCCTGGGTCCCGGGCTCGGCCGGCTAGGGGGTGGGAGGCTGTGGGCGGGCCTGTGGGCTTGCCACTGATATCTCCAGGGACTCTGCCGGCTGCTGGTTGTGCCCCCCCCCGGGGTGATCCTCTGTGCCTCTCGAGGGGGGCGGTGGCCTTTCTGGTTGCAGTCTCCTTGGGGTTCCTGTGTTCTGGGGCAGCGCCTGGATCTCTGGGACTTGGAGCTCCCGCTGTCTCCTACGCATCTTTGGGGGGCGGATTTGTGCTCCCTCCCACTCTCTATTGGATGCTCCTATAGAGAAACCTTACATAAACAAGTGCGTGTACACACACACACACACAGGTGCTCACATGGTGCTCTCAAAAGTATGGGCTTGGGCACGTTAAACACTTGTCTTAAGGCTGTCGTTGCCACTACATGCACTATGATGTATTATCGTGTGATTGCTCAGTTAAACAATGTTGATTTTATATTTCATCATCAGGTCAACGCAGTGATAGCTTGCTCCTGATGTATTGTTGTGTGTCCCATTTTTTTCTCTTTCTGCAGGTCTAGAAGCAGACTCTTGTTAATTATTGTTTATTTTTGTCGAACCCCCACCCCCCACCCCCTTCCCCCTATCTCCCCACCATTTGTCTTTTCCTTTCTCTTTCACCTCTGACTCCGTGTCTTGTCGGAATTGCAAAGCATTCAAAAACAACAACAATAAAGTTTTAAGCATCAGGCGTGACATTAAAAGCAAACGCTTTGATGCTCCACCTGAGAGTAAATCTGTAAGGCTTGTAACCAGCATTCAGACATCAATTCTGTTTGCTTCACAGCCAGACAGGGCATGGTAAAAAAAAATAATTAATAAATAAAGTCAATATTAATACCCCCCCCCCCCCACACACACACACACACACTCTAAACGGTCAGCGAGTTGTCCGCTACCAACCCCGTGACCATATCTCACTCTTTGAAATGTTCAAAAGTTGGCAGCCCTGCAAAGGAGACCCACATCTACAGTTAAAATTTGAGAAGAAGCCCTCAAAAAACCATCTCTGTAACGCATGGCGAAGTACATTTCCATTAGTAAAGTGTTTGTGGAGATGAGGTAAACAACACTGATTTAGCCACTGGATAGCCGACGAGCTCTGGAGCGAGTCGGGAATGACGGCAGGCTGCGGGAAGAGAGGAGACTTGAGTAGGACTTTGGAACTGACACGTTGGGACCGGATCGGGAGTTCTGTTACAATGAAAAAACAAATGAGCAACTTGAGGTGAATTAGGGAGTCAGGGACACTAATCGGAGGCCGGTGTCCAGCTAACGGCGAGCGGGGATTTTAACACTTGCAGCTTCCTAGTGTTGGAAATGATGACGACCTGACAAATTTGATGTGCCTTTCGATTTCATTGTTTATTATTCAAACTAACAAAGTACAGCAACGATATAGCTAGCTCTACTCTACTTCCTCTTCTTAATTAAATTAGCAGACTTCATGCTTCCAGTATGCACTGCTGCCCTCTGCTGTTTCTTTCATGTTACAGTCATAGTGCAAATACGAAACATGGAGCTTGTATGTCCCTAAGCTACTCTATTTCAAGTTGGTGGATGACAATCGAGCATCGACCTCAGTTTATGGTTTGAAAAATGGAAAATTTCAAACTAACAGCATTATTTAGAATTGATGTGGGTGATAAATAATAATGAAAAAACAAGTTATTAAATGGAAACAGGATTTGATAGTAAACAAGTAAAATATTACACACTGGGGCTTTAACAGAAAGGTACAATTAAAGTCAGGAACAGTGAGGTAGATCTCCTTCAGACAGCAGGGAATGGTGGTAGCAGATGAGGAAGTGTATGGCCAATCTCCATTAAACCTGAGGGCACAGACAGTCATACGCTCCCTTTCAAGCCTTTGTCATAGTTTTTGTAATTTTTTCATCACAAATTATCCCCAAAAAAAACCTTTAAACTTTTACAATCATTCCTCAACACCAAACATTGAGCTATTAAATGAACTGTATTTCAGCAGCACTGCCTGACAAATTTGTGACACAAAAATGAAAAACATAAAAATATGAAAGGGAAGATAAACAGGATGGAAATAGTTGAGTTTGTGCCCATGAGGAGTGGTATGCTGACTACCAACAGCTGTATCTTCAGCTCAAATAAACTCCCATTGGATATTACACACACACGCACACACACGCACACACACGCACACACAGAGAGAGAGAGAGAGAGAGAGAGAGAGAGAGAGAGAGAGAGAGAGAGAGAGAGAGAGAGAGAGAGAGAGAGAGAGAGAGAGAGAGAGAGAGAGAGAGAGAGAGAGAGAGAGAGAGAGAGAGAGAGAGAGAGAGAGAGAGAGAGAGAGAGAGAGAGAGAGAGAGAGAGAGAGAGAGAGAGAGAGAGAGAGAGAGAGAGAGAGAGAGAGAGAGAGAGAGAGAGAGAGAGAGAGAGAGAGAGAGAGAGAGAGAGAGAGAGAGAGAGAAGGATAAAGCAGCACAAAACAAACAGCTCCTGATGATCTGCTGTCAAATATGAGCCAAAAAATCTGTAGACAAATATTTGTTGTGACAGGGGCCACAAATGCAATGCTAATTTGCAGACACCACAAAGGATTAGATATGTGAACAACATCAAGATTGACTAGAGTAACATATTAAAAAAATACAATCGGCAGGGGAAACTTTTTATTGGAACAAACAAATGAGAAGATGGCAAAACAAGAAATTGGCAACAAGAAAAAATGAAAAACAATCAGACAAGTGAGTTGCAAACCTAATGCAAAAGAGAAGAACTCTTGGTAAAATAAGCAAAAACATGTTTTTGGGGACAAATCTGACCTAGTTAAACACCTCATGGCATTTTCTTTTGCTGCTGTTGGTGTTCAACAGGACAGCTTGAAAACATTCCTTTGTTTTCCTTTAAATGGTTTAAGTAGGAAATTTAGATCTGAAATATGATATAACTTCTACATGGCAGAAATTCTCTTGAAGTGGTGGATTTAGCTATTTGGGGGCCCAGGGAGAACACAGACATGGGGCCCCTTACACTACATTTTCGACAATCTTACCTTTAACTCTCCCCTCTTCTGACATGAGTTATTTTCCCTTTTTATTAGTCCTCCTCTTTTTTCCTGAATTCCCCTCCCTTTGAGCGCTTTCAATATTTGCTCTGCTTTCTTTTTCCTGTCAGTGCTCCTGTGCTTTTGCCATTGTTTTTTTTCTATTTTCCATTTTGGTCTATGTTTTCCTCCCTTTAAACATTTTCCATTGTCTTTCCTTTCTGCTTCCTTTTGATGTTTACATCAAAAAACGACATCACTTTCAGAAGCGAAAAAAAAAGCTTTTATGAAACATGCCGCTTCCTTTTCTTATTGGAGCCACTAGGATAACTCCATTTCATGCTTAATGTTTTGACTATTGCTTTGAGTTTGTTATGAATGCTCCCGCCTCCCTTCTTATTATTATTTGTGGTCTTATGGCACCTGGCAAACAACAATTTGGCGCATTACCACCACCAACTGGATTGGAGTGGAATGACTACCAATCGCTTCCTGTTTGTGCTTTGCCATCTTAATAACCCTCTTATGACCATAATTATAACAGGGCCGCCTGGTATTTTTTCTTATGGCTGTAAAATTGTAATAAAAAGTGCAAAGTGTGTGTGTAACTCTTCTCCTTTTTTCAGGACAACCTCAGCTTTCAGTGAATGGTTTGTATTTAGAATTTATTTCTATTACAGCCTTTAAAAAATCTGCTTTAATGTGAAAAAAGTAAAAAATGGATTTGAAATTTTTACATTTATTACTGAACAGGAACTTCAAAATTACTGGACAAACAATTTAAACTTTGAACTGAAATGCATATATTCTTTAAAAAGTGTGAACCTTGGTATCTTTTTTTAGCAGTTTTTAAGACCATTTATTTTTGTAAACTTTCAGATGTTTTTATTTGATGTGGTAGGCCTTGAAGCAGTTTCTCTCCAGCTGCAGGCAGAGTCCCACTCTGCACACCTCACACTGCCATGGGGTGCTTCTCTTGCGCACCGTGCACTGCTATACCAAAAACTTTTGTTTTAGCAAATGTAATTATTTATTGTAAAAAGCTAAATAAAGCTAGAATGAAGCCGAATCTTACAATTAGGAAATAGTTGAGGGTTGTTCAAATAAAAAAATAAAAATAAAAAATGAAGACTGAACAAACATTCATTCCCTGGTTCACTGGAGATCTGTCCTTCTTCGTGGTCACTGTCTTCAGATATAAGCCTTCTGGGACACCTAATAGATCATGTTGATTTTCTTTGAGGCATTTCCATAATTTCATGCCGTCTTTTTCTGCTAATTAGCTTCCCCGTTCTGTTATCTGTTTTCACCGTGGCACTGCGCTCCGCTGTGCTCTGTTTCAATCAGGCTGTACAGCAGGATTTCCCCTCGTAGCGATATTTTCCATAATAACTCTGATTGCTCATGCTATAAATCGTTGGAAAGCTGCTTTTATGTACTTTTAGGAACCGTTGGAATTTTTCCAATCTGGCCAGCCATTCAAAAGTTGGCACATTTCTGAATCTGTGTTGTGATTCGTTGCGCTCAAGACAGGGAATCCCATGGGCTACCGTAATGTTTTGTATATTCCCGAAAAGCCCCATTATTAATCTTTTCAGCACTTTTGGAATTTTAATGATATCTTTAACGGTTCAGGAATTATGGCAATGAGAAGCGTGCAAGTCCAATCCCGTCGGCGGCGACAGGTTGGTAATAAGAATATTGTGGCATCAACACAGGGGTGCCGGCGGTCAGGACTAGGCGTTCCCCCAAAACAAGGGGTTCCCAGGCAGCCGCCGACCTATGCCTAATGGTAAAACCGCCACTGTTCCCTTGAGTTGCTGAAGATGAGATAAAAAGTGACCACTAAAGGTCAGTTGGATTAGAGGAGTAGTTGATTCTGAGGGATGGTAAAATGGTAAATGGCCTGTATTTGATATAGCGCCTTCTAGAGTTCTTGAAACCCCCCAAGGCGCTTTACAACACAATCAGTCATTCACACACACATTCACACACTGGTGGGGATGAGCTACAATGCAGCCACAGCTGCCCTGGGGCGCACTGACAGAGGCGAGGCTGCCGAGCACTGGCACCACCAGTCCCTCCGACCACCACCAGCAGGCAACGTGGGTTAAGTGTCTTGCCCAAGGACACAACAACAGCGACAGACTGAGCGGGGCTCGAACCTGCAGCCTTCCGATTACGGGGCGAGCACTTAACTCCTGTGCCACCGTCGCCCCCAGATGAAGATCTTGGGGGCTTCCCGAGATACTACATATAGATCTAAAGGTGAATGATGTTGCTTTAGGGTTTCAGATTAGACCTGGAAAAAATGTTGTGTAAATCTGAGGATATTTGTAAAGAAACGTGCAAATAAAATGTGCTGTGGAGGAAGACAGCTTTGTAAGAGAAAAATGCAATAATATATAACAATGAACACAATGTAAAAAAGACAGCATTGCTTGGAGGAATGCATGTTGCCCACCTCATTCATCTGTTAAAGAAGGATGGAATTATTTGCCTGGCAAGCCATCCTATATAATTATGTAAATATACAGTCAGTCCACAACTCAACTCGGGTGTGGGCCGTACACTACCTTTGTCTTTCAACCAATCTCCATTTGCATTTGCACTGCGCCAGGACCAATCAGAGCAAAGAATCATGAATAATGTATGTATTCATTGCTATGGAAATCAGTCAGTGAGGCGATCAGCCATACACCGTCAAAGTTGAAGAGGAAGCAAGCACATTCTTTTTCAAAATAACGACCTCATGTACCTCTATCTGCTTTTGTCCCAAAGAAAAGCCCAAGTCTAAATCATCCAAAGTTGTTCCTGAGCTGACGTCATCTTTGTAGTTTTTCTGTGTTGAGGCTGCAGAGCTAAGCCCACCCAAACGTCTTTCTACAAACGTAGAGCACTGTGATTGGCTAGAAACAAAACCGTGAGCCCAATGGTAGACCTGCTGGGGCTACAATGGAGCATGGCTAGACCAACTTGCAGAATCTTTCACTACAGTTTGTTCATATTAATAGGTTATAGAATCATAGATATCTAAGTCAAAACATGAAACTTGTACTATGTACAATTTCAAGATTTATTTCCATATTTTTGGGGAAAAAATGTTTTACAACATAACACTTTGGTATCAATAAACAGAATAGGATAGAATAAAATAGACTATTGATCCCACAGTGGGGAAATTCCCTTATTAAGGTAGCACATACACTTAGAGAATTGGGAAATATTATACAGGTAAATACACAAAGGTTATTATTGTAATCTTCAGCAATAAAATAATAAATAAATAAAAGAAAATTGAGTTTCCAAAAAGAAACAACATAAAGGACTGACATACAAATCCAGATATGTCACTGGTACTTACTATTGTATGTTGTTTGAAAAGGGATAATGCCAGTAACAGTTACATTGTGGAGTGATACACTCTTACTGCAGTGGGAATAATGGGTAATAAATAAAATATTGATTTACATTCTGACTAAGTTATCATTAGGGATATTAGGTCCACCAGAGAAAATGGATAACATGTAAACCCCTCATCAAAAAACTCTGTCAAACATTTTATATTCATGTCTTTCTTTAATCACTTTGCAGGCACTTTTATCCAAAGTAACTTACAGTATTAATTAGGGGTGTAATGAGAATTCTGATATTTCAGAATACCAATATTTCCCGTTGAGGCAACTGCTGTGTTGTGAGTGCTAGCCTTCTTCAGTTAGCATGATTTTACCTGATGAAGTCACTATTGAAGATACTCCAAGTACTTTTAATAATTTGTTTGGCAGAATTTTGGATTTGCAAGAACTAGCAAAAGAGAGACTGACAAGACATGAATATGTAAGTACTGCAAGAATATATCAGATTCAGAAGGTTTTATCGGTGTGAGAAATCACAACATTAGGAAATTGCTGCAGTACTTGGTGCAAAAAAGAAAGATAAAAATAAGAGATAAGCAAATATAGGAAGTAAGAATATAATCATGATAAAATAATAATATAAAGTGACGATATTTAGAAAAGTGTCTACTATATACAAGACAAAGTTACTGATCAGAGCGGATCAGTTCAGGGAAAACACAACACAGGGTCATGTGACTGGAACCAAGCGATTGGAGAGGGCAGCCGTAGGACTGTCGTTCATGAGTCCAACAGAAGGGAAGAAACTTTTTGTGGCAAGAGGTTCTGGACCAAATGGATCTGAACTTCCTGCCAGATAGGAGCGAATCAAAAATACTGTGCCCAGGGTGATGGCATGTTACACCACAGCTAGTACAATGCACAAACACCTTCAGAACCATCACAGCACTGTCCAAACAGCAGCACCTATGAAAGGACAGAATATGCTGAAAAATGCCTTGGCTCCTCAGCTTCTACACTCATCTTCTAGAGCAGCAGCAATAACAATGGATGTTAGGCCATTTTCTGTTGTGGAAAATCATGGATTTAGGCTACATCCTAACACGTTGTTACATGAAGACCAGCAGGTTTTTTTTACAGTGTTTTGAGATTTCAACTGATGAACGGACGGAACAACGTTTAACCAGTGCATACCCAAGGCCGGATTAACCATATGGGCAACTGGGCAATTGCCCAGGGCCCACAAACTCTAAAGGGCCCAGGGCAGCAAGGGCACGAGCAAAATACTGTAGGCCTATCTGTAAACTCCCGCTTTATATTAAACTATGGTGACCGTACGTCCGGTTTTCCCCGGACATGTCCACTTTTCACTCTCTGTCCAGGGCGTCCGGACTGGGGGTTCTTGTATTGATGAAAACGTCCGGCTTTTCATCCAGGAGCAGGGATCGAATTATGGGGGAGGTGGATATCCTACACATCCAAGGGAGCCGGAAAAAAGTTTTCTACCTATATTACATCATTTATGGACTCTTTTGAGCAGAGAGCACAAGAGCGGCACAGCGCTGCGTTGTTGCGCAGCGCTCCAGGCAGCTGCTTCCAGCGCACGGTCCATTCTCAAAGTGGCGCAACCAAAAAACTATAATTAACACACGATCGTTCATGTCCGCAAATGTTCTCTACTTTCTGTCTTATTTGTGCCTGAAGCGCTCTGCTACTGCGGAGCTCATCACCTGTGCTGCGGTGATTTCACCTCACTGACGCAACGAAAGGCGCTCTCCGCTTTGCGGTCAGGAGATCCCTTTGATCTGCTCAAAAGTAACTGATGAGGTGAAAAAGTAAGAATCCAGGCAGCAATTTTTCTGGAGAGTTTGGAGGAGATGCAGGAAGATGAGAGACAGACAGGACAGGAAAATAGTTAAATAAAAACAAGAAAACAAAACAAAGTGTTAAAAAGTAAAATGTAGGTAGATTTATCTCCACTACACGTTTTTACCTGTATAAACAATAAGTTATACACATGTAATATTTATACATCTGATACAATTCAGATCACCTTCAAAACTCAGTCACACACCCAGGGCTGTTTCAAGAAATTTTGGGGCTAAGGCAAAATGCCCCCCCCCCCCCCCCACCACCACCACCACCACCACCATAACTGGGCTCCCCAGAAGCCTCTGTAATTCATACCCTCTCCAGGAGTGTTAGTTATACAGTGTTTATAAAAGCCCCTCAGAATCGCTGACATGTTATCAGATGAAGAACTAAAATATCAGATACGTATGCTGTCTTATCTGCTGCTTTTCTAAACTTGCTAAAAGTAACAAAACCATGTGAAAGCCACTATTTGTGGATTCTCTGAGAGTTTCCATGGAGTGTGTGACAACTTATTTTTTCATTGATCCTATCATCTAATCTCACAGCTGAAACAAGCATCCTTAATAATCTGTGCACTGGAAGCATGCCGATGCTGTAGTAAAACAAAAGGTATAATCATTTATTATTAATAAAACCTTGTTGCAGTACTAAAGCAGAAAAATGAGATTTGGCATTAAATATGCAAAATATTTACCGTAAATCCTCTAATACAGGCCCGGGCCTGTATTTGACTCAAGCTCATCAAGCTCCAGGCCTTTATTGGAAGGAGGGCCAGTATTAGAGGCAGGCCTCTATTTCTAATTGAGCAAAATGAACTAATGGTTCGCTGGAGTTTTTGACAATTAAAATTGCGCCCACATTTTCAAAGTTAAACACATTTCTTTTAACAACGGTAGTTTCTGCTTCAGCCATCTCCCCCCTCCCCCTGCTTCACTAGTTGACTAGTTCATACAACCCCTACTGCTGCTCCCCAGAGTGTTCTGCATCATAATCAGCACGTTCTCTTTGAACTTGATAGTGTAATGACCTGGCTGGGGTTGTAAGCCAGGTGCATTCTGGGTATTGTGTTATATGTTTCCTATCGTTCTGCTAGTTCCTATGTGTTGATTTGCGTGTTGTGTGAGTGTTATGTAAGCCACAGGGAAGGTGATGTGTGTTCTGTGGAGCGGGTTGAATTAGCATGGTTAACTGACACCGTGACTCTGTGTGGTAGGAGCGTGATAGAGGATCGTGTCTGTAGCGTTACAAAGTGTTGAAGAAAAAGCCTAATAAAGGTCTGCGTGAACCTCTACTGCCTTCTGCTGATTGATTTGGGGACTATAACCCTGCCGCTGGGACGTTCATACTTGCTTATTACCACATTCCACCCGGCTACAATAAGAGACCGGCCATTATTTACCTCTGCTGACTCCGACACCGGCCAAAATTGGAGACCCGGTCTTTAATTGAATACCGGCCTGTATTAGAGGATTTACGGTACATATGAATTGTTTTAGAGACCTTTTATTGGCAGAATCTGATATTAATGTAGTTCTTACAAAAAAAGGATCCCAACGTGGTTTGTGTGGCGTTGCCATAGTGTGACGTCATAGGCACAGATCCCCTGTCCTCTTGTTTGGAAATGGAAATATGGTCACCCTATATTAAACAAACTGTCCACCCGGGCTTTTGCGCTGCACAGAGACGCTTCGCTGCCTATGACTTTGAACGTCAGTTGAAAGTCAGTCTCATGCAGACTGACCAATGAAGAGAGGGCCTCAAGTTAAGACCCTCTCCTCATTGGTCAGTCCACACGAGGTGGGTCAAAGTTTACTCTGGGCGGGTTACGTGATGTCAGGCATTCAATTATATATTAATTTATATATTTACTTCATATTACTTTAAAATATTCTGTATGTGACCACATTATGGTGATCCTTGGGTCGTGATGATGGGGCCCTTTAATATTGTTGCCCAGGGTACAACAAAGTGTTAATCTGGCCCTGTGCGTACCGGCCCACTTACAGCACTGGTTCAAACCTGCAATCACCAGTACTACCAACTCTGTCACCACCGAGCCCATTCTCTTCAAGGAATGTGTGTATGTTGCAGTTACTATTAAAAACTTCACTTGTCATTGTTGTAGCAGGAAAAGATTTGGGCAAATAAGCCAAAAATATTGTTAATGTTCACTATGAGGTCAAGTGATTTCAGTATTAAATCTATAGATCTTGATGAGATTTTATCAGTTATTTTGCCAAATCGTTTTCTTTCTTCATTGCCAACTCGAAGCACATACAGCAAATAAATGACTGTGGATGAATAACTAACACAATCAGTGCAAACTGTTCAGGCTTTATCAAATGCTGCTCAAATGAGCATTCAAAACACACACCCTGGTCCAATTTAATTTGCAACTGAGCGGTGTCTGATAGCATGCATTCAAAACACTTTCCACCCTTTTTTTCTCCTCTCGTTTGACAAATGAGTCATGGCATGGAGAAAAAGCACTTTCTGAACAGCCTAAAGCCCTCTAAACAGATTACAAATGCTTAAGGTAAATAGCACTGGCGGAGGTGAAAAAAAAGCAAACATGCTTTTTAATAGAGCTTCCTGGAAGCTAAATGAGGTCATGTGATGCAACAGTTTCTCTTCCCGCCACTCTCTGATGAGACATAAATGAATGAGATTAAGGTTTTAACAAAGCAATGAAAGTGTGTATGTGTGTGTACATCAAACTGTCAAAAGAACACTGGGTGTGATATAACGCTGCTGGGAAGGGTTCGATTTACTTTCCTTTTTTATGTAACCTCTTAGTTAGATTGGATCTTTTTCCCCTTTGATCTTACTAATAAAACAAAATTTCCTCCCAGAAGTAAATAAATGAAAAAACTAATAAACATCAGCAGGTCGGGACAGAAGATGATGTTAACATAGAAAGTAGAGTGCCAAAATGCAGTAAATAAACATTCTTTGCATGTCTAGAAAATATTTGCTAACTTTTATTTTGTTCTTAATCTCAGTAAAAAAATTTTTAACCACATACAGTGGGGAAAATAAATATTTGGTGCAACAGCATTTTCATCAATAAGTGAATTTCTTAGTGCGCTATTGACACAAAGTTTCCACCACATGTCAGTATCAACTCAAGTATTTAATTTATGCAAAGACATCTAAACCTTTAAGACTCTGAATTGAGTCATGTGTAATAAAATGAAAAGACACAAGGCAAAAGAATTAAAAACATGAAGATAACAAGGTGCAAAATTGCATATAAAGCCTGAACATCTTTGGTGTGTTCTTGCTGTGTTGAAATTCTAATTCCATCTTTTAGTTCTTTTTAAAAACACAGAAAGGTTTTATTTACCTGCAATGTTTCGTTTGCGGCTGCAAACTTTGTCAGGCAACTGCCGCACATAACTCCCCCCACCCCCACACACACACACACTGCAAAATAAAACTATGGAAACGCTACGTAGACGACATACTGGAAATCATACCAAAAGGACAAACAGAAGCACTAACACAACACTTGAATAACATTGACAATACAGGCAACATAAAGTTCACATGAGTCAGAAACAGAAGGCAGCATAGCATTTATGGACATGAAAATAACCAGGCAGACCGACGGGACCCTAAACATAAACTCATATAGAAAACCAACACACACAGACCAATCTCTATTATGGACATCAGAACACCCTACCATACACAAAATGTCATTAATCAGAACATTATATCACAGAGCAAACATGGTAACAGAAGAAAGAGACCGTAAACAAGAGGACAAACACATACTGTACGCTTTGAAGACCTGCGGGTACCCGACATGGGCAATAACAAAGGAAAACAACAAACAGAAAGAAAAAAACAACCAAAGCAAGGAACCAGCAACCCAAAAAGACAAGAACAAAAACCAGTGATAACCTTACCATACATCAAAGGCTTAACAGAAAAAATTAGAGCAACAATGAAAAAACACAACATAAACACACCAACAAAACCATACACAACAGTTAGAAACAGACTAGTACACCCAAAAGACAAGATACCAGCTGGGCTTAAATGTGGAGTCGTTTACGAAATCCCATGCAAACCCAGCAATAAAACATACATAGGAGAAACAGGATGCCAACTCAACACATGAACAATAGAACATAGAAAGGAGTGCAAGAAAGAGGCAAGTCGAAAACTCACAAGAGCAGCAAAAGAAGAAGCAGAAAGCACAATAAAGAAGTTAGCCGTAACAGATCATTGCATAAGAGAAAACCATATAATGGATCTGCTTGCCATATCCCCCCAAAAATGTATTCCATGCAGAAACTTTCCAGAGCTTCGCAATCGGATCTGCATGGCATCGGAGTTGGTGTAAATGTTCTGATAGGAACTAAAGAATTTAGGTGTTTGTGGAAGCCGCAAGTGTCACAAGCGTGTCGTTGAGTGAAGCGGAGGCAGGATCCACATGCAGGAGCAAAGGCAGGCAGGCAGACAAGCAGGAACGGTTTAACAAAAGGGTTTTAATAACAGAACACGCAGGACAATGAAACAATGAACAAACCCAAGACACAGGACTGAAGGGGTTTAAATACATGAGGGCTGGGAGTTTGGAAAACGAGAGGCAGGTGGGAGCAGTTAACAGAGATACATGACTAAACAGAACGGGGAGACAAGACAGGGTGTGACAGTACCCCCCTCTCAAAGGGCGGATCCCAGACTCCCACAGGAACACAGAGCAGGGCGGGAGGAGGGGGACCAGGAAGGAGGGCCAAGAGGAACTGAGGGACCGGTGGAGAGGAGGCAGGAACCAGTAAAGTCCGGGGACCTGCGTCTGGGGCAGAGGAGGAGATGACGACGAGCTCTTGGGGGCCTGCGTCTGGGGCAGAGGAGGAGATGACGACGAGCTCTTGGGGGGCCTGCGTCTGGGGCAGAGGAGGAGACGACGACAAGCTCTTGGGGGCCTGTGTCTGGGGCAGAGGAGGAGACGACGACGAGCTCTTGGGGGCCTGCGTCTGGGGCGGAGGAAGAGACGACGACGAGCTCTTGGGGGGCCTGCGTCTGGGGCAGAGGAAGAGACGACGACGAGCTCTTGGGGGCCTGCATCTGTGGCAGAGGAGGAGACGCCGACGGGCTCTTGGGGGCCCGTGCTTGACGAGGGCAGGACTGGTGGTGACCGGAGGCAGAGACGCCGGATGAGACGTCCTTGACTTCTGAACTGGAGGCGGCGGCATCGACCTCTGGGCTGGAGGCGGTGTCTTCGGCCTCTGGGCTGGAGGCGGTGTCTTCGGCCTCTGGGCTGGAGGCGGCGGCGGCCTCTGGGCTGGAGGCGGCGTCGGCCACGGGACTGGAGGCGGCGTCGGCCACGGGACTGGAGACGGCGTCGACCACTGGACTGGAGAGGGCAGAGACGTTGGACTGGAGAGGGCAGAGACGTTGGACTGGAGGGGACGTCGACCTCTGGACATGAGGGAGCGTCGACCTCTGGACACGAGGGAGCGTTGACCTCTGGACACGAAGGAGCGTCGACCTCTGGACACGAAGGAGCGTCGACCTCTGGACTGGAGAGAGCGTCGACCTCAGGACTGGAAAGGGCGTTGACTTCAGGACTGGAAAGGGCGTCAACCTCCATCGACTTCTGGTCCGGGGGCATCAATTTCTGGTCCGTCGACTTCTGGACCGTCAACTTCTGGTCCAGGGCGTCGACTTCTGGTCCGGGACCGTCGGCTTCTGGACCGCCGGCTTCTGGATGGCCGGCTTCTGGACCGCCGGCTTCTGGACCTTCGACTTCTGGACCGTCGATTTCTGGTCCTGGGGTGTCGACTTCTGGTCCGGGGGCGTCGGCTTCTAGTCCGGGGGCGTCGGCTTCTGGAGCGTCGGCTTCTGGAGCGTCGGCTTCTGGACCATCGATTTCTGGACCATCAACTTCTGGTCCGGGGGCATCGACTTCTGGTCCAGGGGCGTCGACTTCTGGTCCGGGGGCGCCGGCTTCTGGACCGCCGGCTTCTGGAGTGAAGGAGGAGTTGCTACAGACAGGACCGCTTGGACAGGCTGGACCGGATGCGGTGCGACCTCCGGGACCACCGTTGGAACTGGATGCGGTGCGACGTCTGGGACCACCGCTGGAACAGGAGCTGACTGAACTGGTGGTGCCAGAAACTGGGAGAGCAGGGAGGATAGATTGTCCAGCTGGAGCTCCTGACTGAGGCTCTGATGGAGTTGGTTCAGCTCAGCTCAAAGACCGGTGAGCTCTGCTGGGAGAACTGCGGGCTTGATCCTTTGGCCAAGAGATGAGGGAGCTGCAGACTGGACCGGAACCTTCTCTTGGTAATTCGGGGAGGACAGCGTGTCCAGCTGGAACTCCTGGAGGCTGACGAGCTGACGGATCTGGCCAAGCTCCGCCTGGAGGCCGGCGAGCTCTGTCAGCTGGGCTGTAGGTGTGGTCCCTCCGCCTGCAGATGACGGAGGCGCTGATTGGACCGGAGATGGGACTGCTGGTCTGACTGGGGGCGGGTCCAAGCTGGCGCGCTGAGCCGGAGCTGCAGCGAGCTCACGTCTCCGTCCAGGGACCAGGGGTGACGGTGGAGACCTGCATCCTTCCCAACGCCGTGGGCCAGCTCCGGGGGAGCACACAGCCAGTCTGGTACCCACGTAGCAGGAGCGGTCTAGCTACGTCTCCTGGTCCAACCCCACATCTAGCTCCGGGAGGGCGGAGGGGATCGTCGCAGCCGGGGTTCAGCGATGGTGTCGGCGGTGAGACGAGGCCAGAGGAGGAGAAGCCGGCCGGTGATCTGCGGTTACAAACTGGAGCAAACACTCCCAAGGCAGAACCGCCCCGCTCGATCCTTTACTGGGTTGGTTCATTCTGTCACAAGCATGCCGGTGAGTGAAGCGGAGGCAGGATCCACATGCGGGAGCAAAGGCAGGCAGGCAGACAAGCAGGAACGGTTTAACAAAAGGGTTTTAATAACAGAACACGCAGGACAATGAAACAATGAACAAACCCGAGACACAGGACTGAAGGGGTTTAAATACATGAGGGCTGGGAGCTTGGGTGATTGGAAAACGAGAGGCAGGTGGGAGCAATTAACAGAGATACATGACTAAACAAAACGGGGAGACAAGACAGGGTGTGACAGCAAGGGAACCAAAACACAACTCTTCTGCACTCGAGAGTAAATGCCCCAGATGTGACACTGCTCATACACTCCTACTACTAGATGGCAGTCAGACTTCATAGAGGACAGACTTCATGCATCAGGTCAACTAGTGACATAAAATTCTAATTTTTTGTTAAGTGGATGTGTGGAGTAAATTTATGATAGTTTTGGAAATTGGAATATGGATAAACCTATAAAGACTGCAGCTATGACAGACAGAGTGAGGCAAAAAATAAAAATAAAAAATACGCAGGCAGAGCCTTTTAGTGGTGACGTGACCAAAGCTTTCTACACTTATTCCCCCTGGAGTTCTCTATTGGCCATGGAGGTGAAAATGTTCTGACTCAGGATGCCGCCACTGACATGCACAAGAAAGCAACCATCAACGGAATCTTTGCAACATCCAAAAAAAATAAATAAAACAAAAGGCAGAGATGCGTGAGGCTGTGTAAGTGTACAACACAGTGAAACACAAGTTGCACAGACTGCACTGTTAAACTTAATGGTGAGTTTTTTGGCTATTTAAATGTGAAAAAATTTCACTTGGGCCAAACTAATGCATGATCACAATTAACATGCTAGGACCCAAAACTGTGCTGGATATTTTGGACGATGTGTCTCAACCAAGCCCCCACAATGCGGCTCTAAAATTGGTCTCAACCCGGAAGTACCAAAAATTGCAGTTACACCCTCATCCGCTGGGGGCTGGTATCAGAAGCGAGCAAATCCTCGTTGACTCCCATGTTAAAAATACCAATTTCACAGCAGAAATAAACATGTTTACAGCCTGGTACCAAAAAATGTTTTTTGTTAAAAATTATCTAGTTTACACTCATGACAACTCTGAGGGGGGTGATTTTTTTTCTCACTCTTCTGTTTAAGTGTATTAAAAGCCTAAAATTCGGTATAATTAATGAGCATCAGACCCACGTGAACACAGAGCTAGCTCCGTGGAAAGGCCTCAGTAAAGCCTCGGCCTGGCTTGGAAACTGCTCCAGGATTTTGAGTCTCTGTGTTCGTGTATTGTTTTTTGGAAATTTTTTGTGCAATTGTTGGACAAAATGACTTGATGTGGCATTAATTGCACTAATAGAGCGTCCAAGGAGTCTCCACTTAATTTTTTTTTTTTGTTAAGTAAAATTATATTTATGTATTTTAGGTCACTGCCGAGCTGAGCTTAGATTTTAACATGTACTGTTTAACCATGACATTTAAATGTAATAGGGTAAACCCCAGTGCATTTAACATAATGCTGCACTTTAGAAAATGAGTTGAAATATGTTGGTGGAGCTGGGTTCTGACTATCGGCTTGTGGAGCTCTCGGAAGACCAATGTTTTCCACCCGTTTCTGCCCTCCCCGCTGCTTGGCGCATCTCTGTCTGATTGCGGCTTCTGTGTGCTGCGCGGGCTGACGGCTTGTGGAGCTCTTGGATGGAAACCTTTCCACCCGGTTCTCCCCAGCGGCAGCTCTGCGCATCTCAGATTGCAGCGGCGTTTGTCTGTTGTGCGGCTGCCGGCTTGTGGAGGTCTTGGGAGACCTCTGTGTTCCACCCGGTTTTACCCAGCGGTCAGCCCGGCGTATCTCTGACTCAGAAGCTCTGGTGTTGTGCACAGTTAACTCCGGTTGTAGCTAGGTTGCTACCTCCGTTAGCTTAGCTCCCACCTCTGCATTAGCTTTGGGTTAGCTTCAGGTTAGCTTGTAGCTAGTTGGACCGGGTGTCGTCAGTTGATCCCAGCCTTACAGCCCCACCCTCAGCTCCACCTCTCTGGGCTTGATGGAACCTGTGACACGGTCAAAATGGCGGTGGTGGCCACCTCCCATTATTGTACAAAAAGTTATTATTGGAGTCTACTATGGAAACCCATTGTCCATATATGTATGTCGATGGTCTCAACATGAAGGTGAGCCTGTGTAGTATTCTGTTTTCACAGAAGCCTAAAAAAGGGAAATAGAAAGATGTTTCCAGTGGGGGATGGATGAATAAATGGTAGATGAATGGATGATTGGTGGATAAATGAGTGCATAAGTTGATGGACCACTGATGGGCGGGTGAATATTTGGCCATTTAAAGAATAAATCAGGTAGACAGATTGTCACTAAATTTTCTTTCAAATTATAACAAATATTGTCAGGAGGAAATGAGAAAATAAGAATTCTACATGAACAGTTGCACATTTTAAAAGTTAAGTTGCTAACTTATTAATTTTATATTGTAAAAGTTCTGGATGCACGGTCCACAAGAACAGATAACCTCTAGTTGCTAATATCATGGGTTAGATCAGTGGTTCCCAAACCTTTTTGGCTTGTGGACCGTTTTCTGGCTGACGCAGCTTGACCAAATTTATGCACAATTGCAGTTGGCCTAATTGATAATTTGATATCAACCATATATTACTGTGCATTACTTTGAGTATGTTTAAGCATAACACATCCAAACCTAATGTTTTATTTTTTTTTTATTTTCTTTTACCAGGGCAAGTGTTGTCATCATTTGGATGAAGAAATATTAATTTTTCCGTGTACCCCCTGTAATGCACTCACGGACCACTAGGGCTACGAGTACCCTTGGTTGGGAATCACTGTTAGATAATAGATTATCTCAATAAGTAGGTTAATCTAGAAATAATTTAGGTACATTTACTTATTTGTTCTTTCTTCAGTGTTTGTTAAACAATGTTGCATTAAGTTTTAATGTAGCCTCATAACACTTTAAATGCAGTAAAGCTTTCAAGCACCATGCTCCACATAACTACTGTCTTGATCACCCTTTAACAACAACAAAAAAAATTGCAGCATGAAACAAAACACATCACTGCTGCTGCCCACTACTATGAGAATGGAGAGACTCGGCCTGTGATGGTCATGGCCCAGAGAAATTGCGGAGGATGTCCCTTACATTCATTTCTGAAAGGTGGCAACACAAATGAGCCATGACAGGTCAGCAGAGATGGTGGTGGCCAGGTAGGTGAAGATTAAAACCCTTTCTACTGTTACCATTGATGGAGAGGGGAGGCTCTGCTTTTGGGTTGGTGACAAGTTTGGGTACATTTTGGCAGGACCTCTTAATCATCTTTTATGTTTAGACATATGCTCCATTGCTGGTTAAAAATATATATTTTTCTCAAAATGTTTTCATTTATTATGGGCAAGGTCCAGAATAACTATTTTATTACCCAGAATTGTTTTGGTGAACAGGATCCCCCAAAACCCCAAAATGACCTTAGATCTGCAGAGATTTCCAAGAATAAAATGTGACAGATGTTAGAATAATTACATGCTTACTGTGTAAAATAACTTTCAGAAAGCAAATTTAATTTTGTTGCAATTGTATATTTTTTAAAAATTGGTTAAACTAAGTTTGTCATCCTTCTACATTACAGAAAGATAAATGGCTAACTGCAGTGGCAGCTGGTGAATTGTTTTATAGGTGGTCCACAATCTGTCAGTTTTCAGATGTGCTAACCACATACCACCACTAGGGGATGCCAAAATGCCATTCTTGTGCATCACACAACTTGAACCCAATGGACCCAGTCCCAGATCTACAAGCACTTCCAGCAAGAAAAGTTGTTCCAAAAAACATGCTCATAACATATGCAAACTGCACAGGCACTTCACGGGAAGAGACTCATATAAATGATAGAATCCACGTTTTCTGCCTCAATAACACCCAATGACAACAAGCTGCAAAATGAAAAGGCAGAGGAAAGAAAAAAAGTAAACTAAAAACACAGTACCGACAATGTAATATGATTCTTTCCACAGAAGCAGCCATTTAAATTAAAGCCCAGACTCTCCTTGCGATGCCTTTTGATACAAGTTACAACTTTGATATAAGTTACATTGATAAATTAATAAAAAGTGATTATATGTAAAAAGGTTCAAATGTTTTTGACTCTGAAAGCAGTTCATAGTGAGACATCGCTGTTGCAGAAGATCTTTGTTGTATAGCTTATGCAGAAGCATGAGGGCGGGAATGCTCTTGCATCAAACATATATGTAATTTGAGTTTCTCCGTCAACGTTGTTTCAAGTGTTTAGTCCGAAAAAATTGAGTAAACAGCTTACGAACATGCTAAATGTGCTTTTTTTTTGTACCTTGGAGGATACTCATCTTTGTAAGCATTGATATGTTTGGGAATTGTTTAGATGTTTGTTACTCATTTGATAATATGTGTAATCATGATACTAGGCTAACATTACAAAACTCCACAAGGTGTACCAAGCTGTAAATGTAATTGTAAAGAGGGTTTTCAGTACACTGATAAATAACACAATGAGTTCTTATGATTAGTTGAAAATTAGATTTGGCTATCCTAAATGTCACTTAGACTGTCATGGTCTGCATCTACCCCCTCCTTCATGTGCCTCCTGGTGTCCTCCATCCCTCTCTAGATTCCCTTTTGTGTCTCATAGCGCCCTCATGTGTCCTTTGTCTGCGTCTCATTTATGTGTTTTCTGTTTGTAGGCATTCGATCATCCCCATCCCCTCCAGTTGTAGCTCCAACCTCTTTGTCCCCAGCTCGGTGTATGTGCGTGTCCTTTCCCAGCTCGGTGTCTGTTTGGGTGTGTGCGTGTCCATTCCCCAACTCAGTGTGTGTGTGTGTGTGTGTGTGTGTGTGTGTGTGTGTGTGTGTGTGTGTGTGTGTGTGTGTGTGTGTGTGTGTGTGTGTGTGCGTGTCCATTCCCCAATTCAGTGTGTGTGAGTGTATTTGGGTGTGATTGTGTGTGTGTGTGAGTCCTTCCCTCAGTCTTTTAGTTCAGTTTTGTGTTTATCTGCCCTCCTTTGGTTCTTCTTCCCCAGTTAGATAATTGTTGTCACCTGTCTTCCCTCCAGCCCTCACTCCACACACCTGCTTCCTGTTTCCCTAATTGTTCCTCCCAGTCTATTTAAGCCCTGTCTTGTCTCTGTGTTGTTGTTGGTACATTGTATTTCTTGGTCAGCGTTGTTTTGTCTCCAGTCTTTAGTCTATAGACTCAGTCTTTAGTTCTCTGCTCAGAAGGTGAGCTTTTGGATTTTTGTCTTAGTTTAGTTATTTGGTTTTTGCCTTCGCCCCCTTGGATTTTTGGTTCTCCTCCTAAATGAAGGATTTTTACTTTACAGTATACCAACTCCTGCCTCTTGTCGTCTGGGTAATCTGCACTTTGGGTCCTAAACATCCCCACAACGTGACAAAAACCATCTTGTTTAAAAATAAATACTTTAACAGTTTAATTGCCCACTGTGCAATAATACATAAATCATGTAGTATTTTGATGTTTTAATGTTGTTCAGTCTTATTTTGTGAATAAAAACACATGTCATGTTCCAAACTAATAATTGTTGATGGTGTTTACTCAATTAACCATTGAGCAGGATTGATGGTTTATCCCTTGAGGTCCATGTGGCAGGGGTGAGGTGGTGCTCACTCCTCACCCCTGGCACATGGACCCAAGGGATAAACCATCAACCCTGCTCAATGGTCTACTTTCCTCACGGGGTCACACCCATTAGGCCAGTGGGAGGGTTAAGAATTTATTTTTTAATCTTGTGTGTGAGGAACACCTTTTGAATATAGAATAATTTTAACAAAAGAAACAAGCTGCTGCAATATTTGCTGAAGTCCGTCTTAAATTAAAAATCATATTTAGTTTTATGTACAGGCAGTAGAGGAAGTTAGCTCTCTGTTACCTCAGGCATATTTCATGGTTTCAAACAATCCACATTTAGTTCCTTAGATGAGAAGCTGCCCTGACCTGGATGGCAACAGTACTGTAAAAAAATGTGCCTTTACGGTTTTTAAAAATGAAATGGAGCAGTGTCTTTTTCAGACAAAACATAACAGCAGCCTCCCCTGTGGGTGTGGGGATGTGTCAAATCTACAGAGCATCAGAACAAAATCTGCTGTTGGTTGAAGTACTGCTGCTTTTCTTTATAATGCGACGAGTTCTGATGGGAATAGGTGCTTTATGGGTAAAGTGAAAATAATATTTCAGATAATCACAATAAGCAAACTCACCCTTCTTAATTGAAATTCTGTAATTCAGGCGCAGAACACTCCAGCGTTTTGTCTATTAAGAAAAACACAATCTCAAGGAACAAACACGGAGACACACACACACACACACACACACACACACACAAAACAGCTTTTCTGCTCTTTTCCTCGGGAAGGAAGCTGATACAAACATAAAAGCAGAGAAATTCATATTGGCTTCTTAAAATGCATCTATTCTCCTGTGGGTGAGTAAACATTAGCATTCTAGTCATTCTCTTACATCCTAATCTGGAGTGTGTCAGAATGCAGTTTTCTTCTGTTAAAATTGGCTTGTTCTCATTCATGTGGAAATAACCTCATTTCACCACAGCATCAGAATATTTTACAGCAGCGGTTCCCAAACTTATTTAGCCACGCACCCCTTTCTATGTCCCGACCATGTCAACGCACCCCCAGCCCCCACATCAAGGCATGGCTATATATATATATATATATATATATATATATATATATATATATATATATATATATATACAACCAGACGTCAAGCTAAACAATCACTCGACAGACAGCGTTAAAAAAATATGATCGACCTTTTTCCCCATCACTTTCATTTGTTAAATAGTAATTAATAAACATTCAATACCATTACAATTTCCTTTGATTTAATTTTAAATAAATATTTAGAGTGCCCAGGTAGCACATAAAAAATGCAATTTAAAGGTTTTCTAAGTAGGAACGTTTAACCCGTGGCCAGAGCGCTCTCCTTCCTTCTGCTCTGCGTAAACCTGAACTGATCACCTACTTGTGCTTAATCAAATGTCTATAGGGGAAAAGATGGAAAAGCTATAGCTATGAGGTTCACTTTTGCCTCAGACAGACTTATTGCTGTTTTATGGTGTGGCTGAATCTGCGATCCGCTGCCACGCGGACTGGAATAACAAATACTGCAGTAACATGAGTTGTAGTCAGGTTCATGAGGAATCACTGGCTGGAGCGGACTCGAATTTCATACGTCATCCCAAAATAGAAGCTAATATCTTAATTTGACCTTGAATGAAAAATGTTGTTATAAAACCTCTTAAAAGTTTTTATCACAGAGTTTGCACAGCGTACCCTTATTGAATCTGTGTGTGTGTGTGTGTGTGTGTGTGTGTGTGTGTGTGTGTATGTAGGTGTGTGGCACAGCTCCATGAGTCGCTCACTGCATCTCGTTATTGGCGCTATTTAAACTAATGTTGTAAAATTACTTCTGCCCAGCCCAGATGTGCTCACATGTGCACCCGTGAGCCGTGGTTCCGCTGGAACGCGTCTGACCTCTGACAGACTCACTCTGAACTTCAGATCTTCAGCTTGCTGTTAATAGCCTGACACGTTTAGAATGCTGTCCCACAGTCAGTGTGCTAATATAATAATATAATAATGCTAAAATGCTCAGATAAGAATCATTTCTTGATTTATTTTGTTACATCCACAATGTTGTGTGTCTGAGGTTTACAATGTCAGAACACCTGCATGAGACAGGGTGTTAATTACAATCTGCCAGAATGACTCGCCACCTTCAGATTTCTCCAACATCGTTAAAAATGTTCAAATACGGAACATATCTTGCTATTGACAGCGTGCACAGGCCAGAGCGCTGAAGCTCGGCACATTATTATTATGAAGCTAGGGCACATGCGGAGGACACACACACACGCAAAATATACTACGCTAATGGTGACACATGACAGATTTCTCTGAGCTCAGCAGCCATTACACTTTTCACCTCGCGCACCCCCTTGTGGCAGCTCTCGCACCCCCAGGGGTACGCGCACCACACTTAGGGAATCCCTGTTTTACAGCACTCTTCCAACATAATAAAATTAGTGGAGTTGACAAGAATTTCTTTACATTCCTCAAAAGTTTGGGTTGCTGTGTTCAAGTACATAAAAGACTCATAAATGTCACAAATGTGTGTGGAAAAAATAAATTTAGAAAGAACAAAAAACAAAATATTTATAACATTTTACAATAAAAGTCCCTTTATTATTGCTTAACATTGCTCTAAGTAACATTATTAAACTATTAAATAAAATATTAACCATATTATGTAATACATTACTAAGTAGACGTGCCCCAGCCCTTTGTCCTAACCTTAAGGACACTTAATAGTTAACAACACTAATTAAGGGACTCTTTCTTTGTTAATGCTCAATAATACACTAAGTAACATCAAAAAGGGACCCTTATTGTACCAAGATATCTTTGTGCCCCAAAGTGTATTTTCTTCTGAATATCTGCACGCCACTGGTGGTTTGTAATTTTACAGTCACAGCAGTGATTTTAGTTGGTAAAGCCACAGTCAAGGCCCAGGTACTATAGAGTCCATTTACATTATTCTACAGTTTGCACATATTAATGTTACAGAGCACATCTACACATTTTCTGTTGCTGACCCAGTCTCTGTTTAGCAGTTAAACCAACGCCTTGTTCACAGGAGCCTCCCCCCCATCCACCCATTTCAGTTGACAGTTATAAAAAGTACAAGTGAATCCTACAATGGGTCAGTAGACTGAGGCACAAAACCTCTGGTTGGAATTTGGCTGGACGTTTTAAGTGCATGACTTGTTCCTCTCTTTATGTTTCATGTCACTCACAACTGTCAACCTGTCCAATAAAGGCAAAATCTCCCAAAGACATTTTCACACCTGCTCTGTTCAGAACTACCTCGAGACCACTGGACCTTTCACTTTTATGCGAGGCTGTATATAAATCTCCTGCTGAAAGTCAAAGAGAAACTGAAGAAATATGTATATCTTCACACTTAGTTCTACAGGATAGCACAGAGTGTTGTAAAAGTATATCTTTTCATACCTCTATTGCAACTCCTATTAATCTGATTTAGTCTGGGCATTATTTGATTGTTCTCTGTTAATTTTTATTTTTTTTTTACTTTTGCAGTTCCAAAAGCACAGATGATTATTTTATGGATTTTCTGTGGCTCATTTGTGACTCAATATTAATTAAAGTAGAAACTGAATCACTATTATGGATGGACGGGGGGGTGGGGGGTGGTGGTGGTGGTGGTGGTGGGGGGGGGGGGGGGGGGGGGGTCTTCCCAGTAGTTTTAAGCAAGCATTATGGGAAAATGAGTTCTAGGCATTTGTTGAACTGCACAGACAAGTTTAAATACTGCATGAATAATGGTGCAGAAAACCATATTTGTATGCATCTCACCATGAATTACTTTAAACATCTTGAGTAAGAAAAATTATTAGCAGGATAAAGCTAATATTCTAAAGAGAGACCATGAAAGTAGATAATCGATGCACAATTTTATCTCTATACCTCAATGACTTTATTGGTCCCTCTGATCCCATAACCCACAACAGGCTGGAGGCATTTTGTCTCTACATTTGCCAGGAACACCTGGGAATCCTTCTGGTGGAGGTTGCTGTGGTAAGGGAGGTTCAGGCCTTTCTTCTGGAACCGTAGCAGATAAAAATGGACAGATATTACTGGTTTACTTACATTCTTACTAAAGAATCTTCCCAGATGTTCTACAACCCGAATGCAATAACTACAATTATTTATATTTTTTCTGTATTTCTGTCAAGGTACCAAACTAAAATGTTAGAATTCTGATTGTTTAAGCTCAAAGGTAAAGACTCCACATGTTCACACACACATGCATACATACACTTTCAAACAAAGTTAACTATTCTAAATTGTGTCAATTGCTTCTTCTCAAAACATGATAAACTTTTCAGTGAGCTGTCCTTCCTCAGAACATACGGTAAGTCAGCTTGCATAACTTACAATATAAGTGAAGTTTCTATTTTTAAATGTAACCTTCATGAATACAGCCATGGTCAAACATTTTAACATATTTTTCTGCTTCAGTGTTATATTTTTAAAGATGTTTTTATGTTTCTAATGTAGGATTACAAACATTCCCAATGTTTCGTGAGCTTTTATTCAACATTAAGATTAACTTCATGCAAAGTCAATGTTGATAGTGCTGGTTCTTTCTTTTATAAACCTCTGTAATTCAAATGGACATGCTGCCAATCAACTTCTGTTCCAAAATCTTAACTCATGGCAGTCTAATCTAATGGGCTCGACACACGGGAGGCGACATCGCCTCTCCTCCATTCATTTTCAATGAGACATGCGCGACAAAGCGATAATCGCGGGTCTCCCTCCTACTAAGCGAAACGCGAAAAACGTGCGTGTAAAGTTTTGCGACCCAGCGACGCGATCCCAGAAAGTTTAAACATTTTCAACTTTTCATCGCTGTCGCTCGGACGAGGACCAATCAACAGAGGTCTCATTCACTGACCAATGAGCGGACATACTGCTCCGCACTAGCCTGGCAAGCCAGACTAAATAAATGTGTTATTTAGTCTGGCCATGCTCCATTGACGGCTCTCGGTTGTGGGGCGGGTTCTACCGTTGTCTTTCAAATGATCTCCGCATTCCACTGGACAATGAATGTGACATACTCTTGTTTCACTCTGTTGCATCATCCCACCCACCAGGCATATAGAGTGCCCTGATTGGCCCACAAAGCGGATAAAGCTCTGTGATTTGTTCACTAAGCAGATAGAGCACTATGACTGGCCCACCATTATGGACCAATCACAGCTCTTTGTGTGTTTGAAACCCCTCTAGAGAGTTGTGATTGGCTAGCCAGAGTCCTGGTAGGAGCTGCTGAGGTTCCAATGGAGCATGCCTAGACCATTCTTTGCAAAGCAAGAATTTGGTCTAGTTCACTAGGCTAGCTCCGCACATCTCCGAGCAAACATGAAGGAGAAGTTGATTATTATGATGTTTTATATAGTAAAATCAGAAGTAAGATTTCACATATCTCTAGCAGCACCTTGTGAAACATCATATCTACCACCCTTTTAACTCTGAACCGCTTAAATAACCTTAATTCCCTCCAACCTGACACAGCCAAACAAAACAACGTAAGTTTCGATTTCGCCATGGAACAGAACGCGTAGACGGCTTTGCCGCTGGCCGCTGCCACGGGTCGCCTCCCGTGTGTCAGGTAATAAAAGCGACAGCAACAAATTTCGCTGATCGCGGTCTTTTGTTGCCTCCCGTGTGTCGAGCCCATTAATCATCCGTGCTCAGAATATTTAAAGGAGTCGTTGTCTTTTATTATTCCCCCATCTTTTCAAGAAAGATTTTAATACTACAATCTAATCTAAATCACCACTGTGGTCAAAGAAGTTTCCTGGACCTAAAATTTGTTATTTGTGTCACTTTGTTGTCAATTTTGTCTTAAAAACAGCCGGATAAGACATTGTTCATCATTAAACTGGTCTGGGATGTTTGAGAGTAGGGGTAGGAATGGAAAACCGGGCCTTGTTGAGAACCGGTTCCCATTGTTTCAATTCCTAGGAATTGTTCACCACTTTTGCAAATAATTCCCCTTATCACTTCCAGTCGGCGTAAATGACGTCACCACGCATGTTACGTAGCTTACGCAAGCAAGAAGTGTCGCGTCTAAGTGGCACAAACGCTCAAAAGTTTGGTTATATTTTATAAGAAAGGATGACAACAAGGCAACTTACAATAATTTCAAAGTAGATGTTTCATCAAGGAGAGGAAACTCTATGAATTTGCCTAAGTATTTGGGCACGAAATGCGCAATAACATAAAGTTAATGACGTGTTTCGACCTGCTCCGGACTAGTGAATTTCAGCGCAACAGCATGTCCTCTCCTGGTAATGCTGCAGGTAAATAGTCATGTTAGGATAATTTGCCTTATATGACCTCCACACTAGCAGAGTCCTCCAGCAACTAGTGGTGGGATTTTTTCCATTCAGCAAAAGCTACAGCAACACTGCACCAAACAAGAAGAGAACGCTCGTTTCCAAATGTTCTCTTTTATGTTCCTTGTGAAGGATATTTCCAACCAATGCAGGTACAATTGATTATTTATCATAAATAAACCAACAGTTATAATGCAGGAGGGTGTATGCAATTAATTTTTTGCCACCTATTGAACTACCCTGGAATTGATAAGGGAACCGATAAGCATATGGATCAATAGTTGCCATTGATATTGATAAAAACGTATCAATTTCCATCCTTAGTTGAGAGGAGTTCCACCTGGAAGGTGTTTGGTTCCTCTTTATTCACGGTTGTTCTGATGGAACTATGAGTGAGTCCACTGCTTTGGCTGAAATGCAAGCCCAAACATGAGTTGTCATACAGATGCTTTAGTGTTGAAAAGACACTGAACTGGTTGTACCATTTGCCTTTTTCATACAATGTTTCCACCCTTAAAAATAAAAAAATAATAATATTCTTTACATGTTGTAGACCTCAGCAGTTGCATTCTTTGACCTTTAGCAGAATATATTTGGTCATCTATGACCTTCTTTACTCTTGGTTCTGCATGGTGATGTCCCAATCCTAAAGCTAGATTCATTTGGTGAAACAATCCTGGTGTTCATCAATGCTTTCTTCGCAAACATAGGGGAATTTTGTCTTATTTTCAAAACTTGTACAAGTAGCTTTAATTTTTTTTTCAGCCTTTATTTCATTCGAGTATATACACAAACACACACACACACACACACACACACACACACAACAAACATGCAAGTAAACAATCAAGAATGAAAAGGAACAGAAAGAAGAGAAAATCTCTTGATAATCTAAAAATAATAATAATAATATCAGTAGCTCCCAATATTTGAAAGTCTTTAAATAGAAACTGTAATGCTAAAGGACAGAGCAACACACAAGAAGAAGACACATTTTTTAAGAAACTACACATTAGTCACAATTTGGTAACAACATCATCAATAGGTTGAACCTGCATGTTTTCATTAAGTTATTAGGACTTTCTGCAGCTCTGTTTTATTTATGTTTATGTATTTATTTGGCGGAGGAAGAATTTTTGGAGCTGTTTTAATGAACACATTAACATAAGTTGGATTTTTTGTTGTTCTTATGTATTCATTGCATTAAGAGGACAAATTCTTCTACTGAGCTACTGCAGCAATCAGCTTTAGAGGGCACATTCACACACATAAAAGTGTTATAGATTATTAGCATGATTCAAAGTGACCTCGAGATTTGATAAGCCATAAACTAATACTCCTACATGAGCTCCATTTCTCTTTCTTTCACAGCAGAGTATAAACATCAGATCGGGTGGTGGGTGATGTAATCACTACAGTGATGGGATCCACTTTGTTTTCCTGCATAACTTACTTAGAGGCACATTACACTGGATGGATAGGTGAATGTACCAACGGATGAATGGAGTGAATAAAAGAGGGAGGGGGGAGATGGATGGATCAAGAAGAAAAAAAGAGAAGTATGTGAGATGAATGGTAGAAAAAAGGGAGAGAGGACTGGAGAAAGGTGGAAGGAAAAATACAAGAGAATGAAGAAATCACAACTGTTAAGATAAACCTAAAAGGAAGTTAAAGCTCTGCAGAAAATGGAGCAAAAATATTACTTTACAGAAACGTTGCTGTAAGGAAAGAGCACTATTGAAAAGAAGGAACACAACAGTGAACAAGTGACTTGTAGAAAACATAGAGATAGAAGCAAAGTGATATTACATAAACTAATTATAACAGATCTTTCTTCCTGCACTCTCACTGCCTCAGCCTATATCCATCCATCTCTTCTGCCGGTCATCGCCTTATTCTCTCCGACTTTCCCGGAATAAAAGCGTGATGTTTTCCCGCTGATGGTGAGCGGCGTTGCTTCCCGCAGGCTCTTTAAAGTGAAATCGGATACGTGTACATCTAATCGCAAAGCTTTTAACTAACAGAGCGATGGGGTTGCAAGGTGGGTAAAGTATTTAGAGTTGGTGTGTGTGCGTGTGTGTGTGTGTGTGTGAGTGAGTTTGGGGCAAAGTCTTTTGTGGTGAAGGCACTCACTGGACCTCTTGAGTTTCAGTGTGTCTTTTACTCTCTAGGTGTGTTAATAAAATTATGTTTGCAAAGGAAATCTCACATTGTTGCAAACCTTTTATTAGTAAAACTACTAAACCTTAGTGTGAATTAATTCAAAGAATAAAGACCATCCATTCAATTCAAGTGTACTTACATGATGCCAAATCATGACAAGAGTCATTTCAAGGCACTTCACACACTAAACATTCCAATACAGGTCAGTTCATTAAGCCAATCAGCAAAAAGTTTCCTATATAAAAAACCCAGCAGATTGCATCAAGTCACTGACTAGTGTCAGTGTCTTTACAGCAAGCCTCATACTAAGCAAGCATGCAGTGACAGTGTAGAGGAAAACTGCCTTTAAACAGGAAGAAACGTCCAGAGGATCCTGGCTCAGTATAGGGAGCCTTAAGCTTGGTTTATGCTTGATGCATTCACTTTCCGCTTGGTGATGCGGCTCGCGGATGGAACGCGCTTCACAACTTGCAGCGTTTATGGTTCATGCAGCTTGTCTCTGTGGTGAGCCAATATTCTCCCAAACTGTACGGGGCAGCATGGAGCGCTACGGCATGCATCCAACACTACACCATAGTAGAAGTAAAAATTACTGTTCACAACATGGCATTCCAGCATTTTTTGACAGCATCCTTGTCTTTTCTGACAGTGCGAGCTATTTCTCCAAGAATTATTAACAACATGTTGATCACGGTGATCTTTGAGAGCTGAATCATACAAATGTCTGTATTTACGAACCTCTGCCATACTAGTTTTTGCCAGTCCACCATGTTTTTCCGCGTCCGACCATCCGCGTGGTTAGAAATTTTCCTAGGTGCGGAAAGTTTGGGCAGTGCGGAGGCGCGGTGGAGGGGCGTGGTTGTTAAATTGATGCAATTTTGCCGCGCGAACCTCGTGGACACGTCAAGCATAAACCAACCGTAAGTCTACTTCCGCATCATGGGTCCCCGGAAGAACAAAAAAAAATGGATGAAAGTCAATGGGGCAAAAAACGCTATTTTCTAATTCACTTTGCCTTTGTAGGGTTTGGTGAAATGACTGCTTTAAGAGCTCAGTATATATACATTAACTCTACTTACGACCAATAAGCTGTGATACTCTATCTAAATATAGAAAAATCAACCCTGCTTGGTCTTTGTGTGTTTATCAGAAGTTTCTAGGATTCTTTATTTATTATTCGTTTTGATTCAGAAAAGAGTCAGGTGTATAAAAGTAAGAATTTATTTTTCTAACAATTAAAACATGACAAGTTAACTAACATTTTACTGTGATGGATGGAGCTAGATATGATGAAAGAAACCTATGTGTGAATGCGATGTCAGAACTTCCGTATCTAGGAGAGCTGAGTTCTGGACGGAAAAGAATTTGGTTTGCGTTAAGCTATGAAGTTGATTATTATCAAAACACATCAGACACTATCTGTCATGTCTACATACCCACTCGAAGACCCTTGTGATAGATCCGGAATGTCGAAGTCCTCGGACTTCCAGACACCGAGGTCCGTAGAAGAAACTGCGGCCCCACTAAACCGGTCATAGAGTGGTCTCCAGGTCACAACAGACGGATGGAACCATGCGTCTGGCGGGCTCTTAAGGAGTCTAAACAATATCAGCTTGTTCTGCAGGGACTGTTGCTGTATCAGCTTCTCGGGTGCAAAAAGGTTTTGACGTGTCAAAAGCTTGGATGGGTTAAAGAGGGTTTTGCTTCAGATGGCCGGTCTGAAGCTTTCTCTAGAACTCCTGAATCACCAGAGTGATCTGGTTTTAATGTTCTCATGTTATGATTTGTGTAGCCAACCAGAGGTTGACAAGTTTGAGGAATACTACCAAGAGTCTCAGAAACACACACCTTCTTTGATACAGAGGCTCTGATCTGGGGTAAAGGCTATTTATGTGTCATGAGTTTAACTTAACCTTACTTTGTTCTTGTGTGAGTGCAAGTGGTGATTACCTTGTCGTATTAACATGCTGAAACATATTTCAATCACTGTAATTATAACATAACATTTATTTCAAACTTCAGTCATTGAGCACAGATTAATGAAAACATTTTATTATAATTATTATAAGTAGCAATAAACAAACGTTTATTTAATGATTATCTAGCTTATAAGTTTTAGATGTTCATATTTAATTTAGGAAATCATTCTTTCATTTGGCAACTGATCCGAGCTGCGAGTGTTAGGCATGAAGAATCCTGTAGGACGATAAGGATGGACCTTGAGGAGAGAACATTATTGTTGACAATTCGTTATCTGTGTTCAGAGCTGCAGAGAGGCAAAGAGCTCTAGCTGATGGGATGAAGGCAGGCCAATTTAAAGGGAATACATGCAGTCTCGTGTCTCCTTTTTGACTAGATGCTGAATGGTCAAACTACCTAAAAACTGACCATTGCTGGACATTACACCTTATGCCCTGGATCGCTCATAAGTTGTACTGCAATTTAAATGAAAAGTAATGTTGGGTGTTTTGACCATGCCAGTCATGTACTTTGAGATTTATTAACTTGTAAAAGTTCTTAAATAGCATGACTACAAACCAGAAATGGGCAAGTCGCATATGTGATGTCACCACATAATGTCCTCTCCCCTAACGTAGCTGCTACTTTCCACATGACCAGATTTAAGGTGGTTCTTTCTAGGGATGAGCCGGATACTCGTTTCAGATGAGTATCCGGTACGGATAAAGCATTTTTGACGAATACAAGCATGAAACGAGTAAACCTCGTAAATATCTGTAAATGTGCTGAAGGAAAATCCTCATTGGGTAACTGACTGTCTTCACGCTCTATGATTGGCCAGTCACATAGAGTGCCCGCCCCTCCCTACACACAAAACTCTCTAGCTGGCCGGGAGCGCAGTCCGTCCGGCTCATCCACGCACACACACAGACAGTAACGGATGTCGCTGTGATTGCTTCATTGTACTCACATTTCTTCAGTTTTCCCTAGATTTTCTTCAGCTCGCCTTTTCGGTTGAATATTTAAAGTTACTTTTTTCGTAACTTACATGGTGCATTTGACAAGACAGATGTGCTGCATCAGTCACTCACTACCTCCGCTCCAGTCGGGTTTTTTATTTTTTTTTAACTCCATCTCTCTCCCTCTCTATCTCTCTCTCACACACACACACACCTTAATCAACATTGTTTTGTTTAACTTTGTGTGGGGCAAAATGCCAAGAACGTAAAGAAAAAAAATCAGTTTAATCAAATTAAAATAAAAAAAAATATACATAAAGTTGTCTGGTTCTAGCATTTCATATTTCCTAGTTCCTACTGCATGAGTTCAGATGTATTAATCCATGCACCTAAATATTAATGTTCTGATTTAATTGAAACACTTGTTTTGTAATAGTTTCTTTACTATTGTGATCAAAAATATTTAATCTCTATTCTGAGGCTGCTCTGTAAATAGTTTTCAAATAAACAATACACATAGCAACTTCTTATCAATTCATATCAATTTCAGACTTAAAATAATGTATTGATGTAAACCACACCCACTTCCGGTTAAACTACACCCACTTCCGGGTTAGGCCACGCCCATTCTGAGTATAGATACAGATCATTTAGATGGTTGAAGAGATACAGATACAGATAGTGGTTTACTCACTCATCCCTAATGGATATGTTCTATTTGGAATAGAATTATCAATATTATCAATATACGTTATCAATATCATCACCATCACCATCAAAAAATAAATGGGTGAGTGTGTGTTCAGTGGCCAACAAAAAAACTGGATGGATTTTGATTCATTAACTGCCAGCCGTTTCCTGATCAGAAAAGCCCTTTAGGCTGCCAGCGTTTTCAGTTGTTTTAAAAGTCACCGAACAATGTGCTCTACGATGATTTCAACACCAAAACTACCGAAACAAAGAGTAGACTCACCTCTTACATCAGGAAGAATCTGCGAGTTCCGAGCGTTATCCGTTCTTTCATAATCCGTTTTTGAATTGTGATTGGCAGAAGCTTTTCCGGATTCCGCCTCAATTTTTTCACAGCAGCGGCCCAAAATGATCTCCTAACACATGGATTTTCTGCTTCCTGAACACGTGACGTGTGACGAACGCGGTTGAAGATCGGCTTTAGCGAGGGCTCGTTCCGACGCCCACACAGTAAAAAAAAGCAAATGACGCCTTTAGTCGTCAATGGCAGTTAATGAGTTAATTATGGATATCAGAACACCATTCCATACATAAAATGTCTGTGATCAGAACAGAACAGACTAGTACACCCAAAAGACAAAATATTAGCAGGACATAAGTGTGGAGTTGTATACGAAATCCCATGCAAACTCTGCAATAAAACATACATAGGAGAAACCGGATGCCAACTCAACACACGAGCAACAGAACATAAAAAAAGTTTGAGAAAGAAACAAGTCGAAGACACACAAGAGGAGCAAAACAACAAGCAGAAAGTACAATAAAGAAATCAGCCGGAACAGACAACTGCACAAGAGAGAATTACATAATGGACTGGGACAGAACAGGGATCATGAACACTGAACAACAAAAACACAATGCTGAATCAATGAAGCCATAGAAATAAGGAGACGTGGACACGGAACCATGAACAGAGACGATGGGGTCTACACGTTAGATCATACATGGGACTGCGTCATCGACGAGGAGAGCACGGGCAGCAGAGGACGACATCTTCTTCTGCTGCCCACAGGTAAACAGAGAAGGAAGTGACGCCACCAACATTGTCACAGCTCTGAGGATGGCTACAGGAAGTAGCCAAAACGTTAGCAAACAAGGTAAAGAACAACTTCTCTTTTCTGTGTTTAAAATGAAATGCAATTTGAAAAGATACACAGAATGAACGTACAGAAAATATTCCTTACATCTTCATGAGTTAAATGAATCAAAGTTAGCCACATACTTTATAATCTAAAATAATTATTGAGCCACAACTGTTCTTTGTTTGTATAGATGAACTAAAATTGGGTGTGGTGGAAGCTGTGAGTCCTCCCATCACATGCTCTAAAGCCTGAAATGTGGCAATGCACAGCTGGCGGGTAGGGAGAAACTGGCTTGTCCATGGAGATAGTGGCAGGAGCACACTGGTCCACGGTTGCAAACCCTCGATAATTAGTTCTCTCTATATTTACAGGTGTTGGCGGAGAAAAAGAAAGCTCGCAGGGACAGGTGATAGTCGGGAGGATTCATGAATCTTATTTAACAGACTGCAATAATCAATAAAAGTTTGAGAAGCAATGGTTTGTGTGATGTGCTGTGTGATCCTTGGGTAGCTAGAGCCCACTGGTGCCCAAAGTGGGGCATGTACACATTCACCCTGGTAATGTCAGCACCAAACCATCCCCCGCCAACGGCTGCACCATAACAAGTGCATCAGCCTTAGTCTCTACACGGCCCTGCTTGGCAGCTTAGGGCCAGTTTATGTCAGACATTACTAACCTGGTGTCAGAGTGGTGCCATTGCCTCGCCACTCATCTCCAGATCTGCATAAGGATCAGTCCCAAACATTGGGTCGTAGGATCAGTTCGAGCTCCCTTCAAGGTGATCTGCTGTTGTGTCCTTGAGCAAGACACTACAACCAACTTGCCTATGTTGGTGGTGTTCAGAGGAGCTGATAGAGCAAATAACAGCCTTGCCTCTTTCAGACCTCCCCAGGGTGGCTGTAGCTACATAGTAGCTTACTATCATCAGAAGTGTATGAATAATGGAAAGCACTTTTAATACTTAGAAAAAAGTAATAAAAATCGTATTTATTCTTCTTATTTATTATTATTATTATTATTATTATTATTATTATTGTTGGGGATGTCAATTCAGTGTATAAAGGATGATGTGCATGAATACTCCACATTACCACTGATTATTTTTGCCCGTTGAAAGTAATTAAGAATTCAAGCAGTGGTTATTTCCTGCTTGACATTTTCCATTTTCTTGGGAATGGATAGGCTGGGGATTAATCTTTTAATGGGTAACTGTGTGGGGGTGTGTTCATGACAGCCCATCACCTGTACAGGAACAGGCAGATCCTGTTGTCATCAAAAGCATTGGAGAAAACGAGACCCTTCATGTTGTCTGGCCTATTTCAAGTTAAAATGATGCCCTTCGTATTGTTTGGGGTCCCAGTCAGTTCTCAGTGCCTCGTGGACAGGGTCCTGTGGCCTCATGCTGCATGTGCTGCTACCTACCTTCAGCCTTCAGAGAGTACAGACGCTTTTTTCTCAGCTCCCTTATCGGCTTCCCCAAGGCTCTTGTCCTGTCTGCCTACAGAGCACTTCTCTGCATTTCTCCTGAAACCACTACTCTCTTTTTGTAAATATGGACTTAATTAATTGGTCATTCAACGTGATTGACAAAATTTTCTCTACGATGAGAACGGAGAAGGGGGCTCCCACCTGTCCCGAGGGGACATTCGCATCGGGATATGCACTCGATTCTTGGGAGGTCTGGCGAATCGTGTGCCTCTCTCAGCTGTCCATCGAGGACGTGGAAGATTTGTGGATATTTGGCCTGATGATCACTGGATTTCTTCTGATTGGAGTGGGAGGATATCTGGTTTTCTGGAAATTTGGGAAGACGGGAGCGATTGGAGTGCGACCCGTACCCACGGAATGTGCCGCTCGTGCGGTGACCTCACAGACTGGGACGTTACTCGAGGTGAACCGTAAGCTGGACAATGTCCTTGCGGCGTTGCCTGTGTTAGTGCGCAAGATGGATTTGATCTCGGAGAGGGTCGCCGGACGATGCGGGGATGTGGAATGTAAAATTGGCTTCACTGGTGGACATGAATGACCACTTAGAGACTACAAGACGGAGGGGAAGATTATCTCTGTCTACCCTAAACAAAGTTATGTTTATCCTTATCTGACGCCATAGCAGCCTCTCAAGGCTGCCTCAACACACCCCCACAAAAGGAGGAATGCCGACAGATGCTGTGTCCCGACCTTCACCCTCTCCCTTCAGGCTATATCTGCAGGGACCTCAATGTGCTCTCTGTTCCTTATCTCTCCCTCCCACCTGTTGTTCTGCAGCTGGTCGATGCGCCGCAGTGGCAGCTCCCATTGGAGGCTTCAGGATCCCGCCCACCCCCACCTCCCCATTGGACTCTGATGTTGTACACGTGCTGTCTGTGCTTCCATGTCGGGTGTTGGAGTGCTACACCCTGCTGGTGTAACCCTGTTAATGCCTTTTTTTCCCCTCCCTGAACTTTCCTCATGTAACACCCTTTTCATCTAACTATTAAGGTAGCGCTACTCATGTTGCGAATGACCGCAGTCACCAATTCTTGTTATGTGTCTTACCCACGTATGTCTGATCTTTGAATTGTGTGTGCTGAAACTGAATTTCATTTCTCTGTATGTCCTGCACATGTGGAGAATATGACAATAAATGACTCTTGACTCTTGACTCTCTTGATGTCATCCACAGTGAAACAAAGGCAAAGCACATGCAGCGAGTCACGGCACTGAGGCAGGCCATGTTGACTAGCAACTCGAAGTGTGTGCTCAAGTGCCAGGAGGTGTGGTACATGGGGTGGGGGCAGGTGTATCGCGTCATACCCGTGTCACAACCCGTGCACGCGCATTGGGTCCACAGCGCGCGTGTGAACGGGACTCGCGAGCGAAAATATACATGGCGAGAGGTCATTTGTGCACAGAGAGGGAGCAAACTGTGTCTGTGAGCGCACAAGGATGTGCACAAGTGACAAACCTGCGTGCGCGCGTTGTCAACGAGCACACGGCAGAGGAAAACGTGCGCGCGCGGCAGCCTCTGTGCGCGCTCGGCAGCCTCTCTGCGCGCTCGGTTTCTGACTCCTGCTCGCTCGGCTGTAAGGGCTTTTGGCACTCTGGAGGCGTGGCCTGTGGCAGATCTTGTCTGTCCTCTGATTGGTTAGTTCACCCCGCACTTTACCCTGTATCTATATAAAAAAGTCTGATGTTCAGTAGTTGCTGGCATAGCTCAGCTGGGAGATCGGGTGACTCTCGCCCCGGAGGATCCAGGTTTGAGTCCGGGCAAGGAAAATGTAGTAGACGTTATGTTAATTTTTCTTAATTTCAGGTATTTTACAGTTGTGACCGTTCAACTGTCATTAAACATCCGAATGTTTGCTGGGCAGTGTTTTAAAAAGTGCACATAAGCTAGATGGTTTTAACCATATACAATTACATTTTTTGTGATACTGGAAAAATACATACTGAAATAAAACTACTGATTGAAAACTTTATGACTGTGGTTGTACAATATATGACTCACTAATACACTGCAAACTCCCTTAGAGTGGGGCTTCCAGAGAGAGAGAGAGAGAGAGAAAAGTTCTTGCCTCATTAATGAATAGTTTATTTTTTTCAGTATTTAATTGACAAATTATCCTTTCAAATAATTAATTGATGAGTTACATAATTGTCCATTTCATAAAGAAACTGCATATCAAGCTTTCATTCAGATGACCTTCAACAGTGCTGCACCCTGCTGAGGGACATCCGAGTAAAACCTTGAGATGGCCATTTTCTGTTCACTAACTTGCTTTAGTAAATCCTTACTTTTGTTAAATAAATCAGTTGTTGAACCCCCACTCCTCTGTTTGGTCTCCTTTCTTATTACAGCCCACCACTTCCAGTCTGGGTTGTAACAATCTGCAGACAGATTTCTGAGTATCTCCTCCTTTACACAGATCCTCACTGAGCCATGTACTGTGAACAAATAGTTTCTCCATGATATTATCCAGCAAGGTCCCGTTTTTGTCAAAACAAGGGTGAGGTAATGAAAAAATAGAAATATTTCATTAAATTAACATTTAAATTATTTATATGCATCATTAAAATAAAAAAAAAAACATGTTTTGAAATATATAAAGTGCACCAAACTTGACTCAGTCCATTCAACAATTCTAAATGGACAATTATGTAACTCATCAATTAATTATTTGAAAGGATAATTTGTCAATTAAATACTGAAAAAAATAACAATTCATTAATGAGGCAAGAACTTCTCTCTCTCTCTCTCTCTCTCTCTCTCTCTCTCTCTCTCTCTCTTTCTCTCTCTCTCTCTCTCTCTGGAAGCCCCACTCTAAGGGAGTTTGCAGTGTATTAGTGAGTCATATATTGTACAACCACAGTCATAAAGTTTTCAATCAGTAGTTTTATTTCAGTATGTATTTTTCCAGTATCACAAAAAATGTAATTTTATATGGTTAAAACCATCTAGCTTATGTGCACTTTTTAAAACACTGCCCAGCAAACATTCGGACGTTTAATGACAGTTGAACGGTCACAACTGTAAAATACCTGAATTTAAGAAAAATTAACATGACGTCTACTACATTTTCCTTGCCCGGACTCGAATCTGGATCCTCCGGGGCGAGAGTCACCCGCTCTTCCAGCTGAGCTATGCCAGCAACTACTGAACATCAGACTTTTTTATATAGATAGAGGGTAAAGTGTGCGGTGAACTAACCAATCAGAGGACAGACAAGATCTGCCACAGGCCACGCCTCCAGAGTGCCAAAAGCCCTTACAGCCGAGCGAGCAGGAGTCAGAAACCGAGCGCGCAGAGAGGCTGCCGAACGCGCACAGAGGCTGCCGCGCGCGCACGTTTTCCTCTGCCGTGTGCTCGTTGACAACGCGCGCACGCAGGTTTGTCACTTGTGCACATCCTTGTGCGCTCACAGACACAGTTTGCTCCCTCTCAGTGCACAAATGACCTCTCGCCATGTATATTTTCGCTCGCGAGTCCCGTTCACACGCGCGCGAGTCCCGTTCACACGCGCGCTGCCATGTATATTTGCGCTCGCGAGTCCCGTTCACACGCGCGCTGTGGACCCAATGCGCGTGCACGGGTTGTGGCACGCTTTAAACGCCATACAGGTGTAGCATCAGGTGGAGGAAACTGCACTCCCACAGACTTTTCACATGCTGCTGCTGATGAGCTACAATGTAGCTACATCTGCCATAGGGCACACTGACACAGGTGAGAAAGCCGAACCCTGGCGCCACCAGTCCCTCCGACCACCAAGACACTCGTGTGTGTGTGTGTGTGTGTGTGTGTGTGTGTGTGTGTTTAATCCACCTGCCAGCAGCTCTATTAGCAGATTCAAGGTTATGCATTTTTCACAAATAAAAAGTTTATCGTCCTATTTTCTTTGTTCATCCCTCAAACACATGGTATACGAACATACACACCTTCATGCACGTGTAAATACTTTAGCATGACTAAAATTAAGTCTCTTACATCAGTGGCCAAAAACAGGGAAAATGTAACACACTGTTTTTCATAGTCAAGGTGCACTGTGCAATAATTTTATGCCTGCTCCTGTCATCCTGCTGCAGGAATTATTTATTTGAACATGTTCAGCTGTGAATTTTGAATCACTAAAAAGGAAACTCCTTTGGTCTTGCTTTTTTTGAATATCAATATAAAGTCAAACACAAGCTAAAAGAGGAATTTCATTAGCATAATGAACAGTGGAAGAAAAGAAAAGAGCATTTTTGTTAGGCTGTCTAAATTCCACACAAGTTAAAAACAAGGTGAAGTATGCATGCATTTAATTTCCTCCATAAACTACTTTGTGGATCAGTTACTGTGGTCCAAAAGCTGGTAAAAACAAAATCTTGGACAAATTGACTTTCTTTACATGGGCATTGTCATTTTGTACAGATTTAATATTTGATCAACCCATTTTGAGTTTAGCTCTTATTCCAAAGAACTTCCTCCTAACTTACCCTGCAGTTGGGTCATGCGGCTTCACCATTCCTAGTGATAATTAAACATTCTATTCCCTTCCCACTTAAAGCTGGATCTGCGATGTTCAAAAAAGGTGCTCAAGCAGATTACAGTTTTGAGAAAAAGAAAATTTTTAACTCATTCACTGATCAGTAAAGCCCTTCGCTGCTAGCGTTTTTCAGCGTTTTTACAGTTTTTTTTAGTCACAGAACGCTGCGCACTAGGATGATGTCAACGCCAAAACTACCAAATCAAAGAGGACACTCTCCTCTTACGTCAGGAAGAATCCGTGCTTTTTGAGTGCTATCCGTTCTTTCATAATCCGTTGTCGAATTATGATCGGCAGAAGCTTTTCTGGTTCGTGCCTCACTTTGTTTTACAGCAGCGGGCCAAAACGATCTCCTAACACATGGATTTTCTGCTTCCTGATCACATGACATGTGGCGTACATGGATGAAGATCGGTTTTAGAGCTGGGTTGTTTGTTCTCACGGTGCGGGGGCTCGTTCCGACACCCACACAGTAAAAAATGCATATGACAACTTTAGTCGTTAATGAGTTAAGTTCCAACCACCTTTTCTCAAGCTCCCCTCCTGCAATCCCAGACTGTAATGTTCATTAAAATAATGGTAAAACATACACAACGTATTCTGTCAACTATAAAAACACAGTGTTATCTTACGTTTTCAACCTATTCTTGGCACATTTTCTGCCACGACCTATATAACTATAACATTTTAGTATGCTAGTTATTATAGTTTAGTGCTTTTAAAGTGGAAAAAAGGCAGCTTATAGCTTTCTTGACTTATTCATAAAGCTCTGAAATAAAGTTGTATATTAATAAACACATTAAAAAAATAATGACAAATGTTGTTATTTCAAAATTTCATTGTCAGATTACACAGTGGTCTAGTAGTTATTCAAGCAGTTACGTATTTCATAATGTCTGATTTATTTATTGAATTTTGAACACTTTGGAGTTCCACAGAGGACAGAAGGCAAGATCTGGGGACATAAATGTGGTGAGCAGGGAGGATAACACGAATGCTGGATGTCATTAGCGAGAAGCGCAAAATAATCTGTCAGCCTGTGGAGGGAGCAGGTCAGATCAGGCATTGGTGAGCGTGATACTACTGATGAGGAAGTAGGTCCCTGGGATGGGCAGGATTACAGAAAAACTAAAATTGCAGTAAGACTTGGCCTTTAAAGGCCTCTGGGTTTTTCAGTATTTGCTTTGTTTTACAGATTCACTTGTTGCAGCTGTTTCTCATTCCAGCTGCAATTGGTATTCACACCCTGGTGTGTGTCTGTCTTGCCATTCCCTAAGTCTTGACCTCTATAAAGCGTTGACATTTTAGTCAAATAACATGGGCTGCAATTTCCTCATTCAATTCTGTGGCACCCAAATCAATGCGGGTTAAAAATACAATGTGTACTTTATTTGATTTTTTATTTTTGCAGGAAGTCTGTATGAATATGGTGTAACACCTTATGGGATAAAAGATTAAGGAGACAAACTGTATTCTTTAAACTACACATTTACTTTGAAGGCACATGGAAACCAAATGTTCAGGTTTTAGTCTGATTTAAAAAATAGTTAAACCAACTTCTACAAGATTACTGGCAGCACAGCAGAAAGGATTTTTAAGAAGAAACAAAATTATTTTCTAGTTTAAAGTAAGGGTCAAGGCATGAGTGGAGACGTATTTCACCCACACTTCCTGCTAGGAAAACGCTTCTGAAAGAGGCGTCCCCTGGCAGACCGAGAGAGCGGCACTGGCCGTGCTCGAGTTGAGCCAGTTCTGCGTGCCAGTCACCAGTGATTAAGGAAGAACAGTTAAAATTGATGGGGAGAAGGGGTGGGGGGTGGGGCGGGGGTGGGGGGGTAGATGACCAGAGGGGTGCTGAACAGGCCCCAGCCCGGCCCGAGTGATTCCTCACTTTCCTCACGTCCCTGCTCTGGAATGCGGGCGGTCCCCAGAAATCGGCGGGAGAAATTGGCGCTAAGATGATGTCATATATCAGCGACCATTTGAGCCGCCCTGTGTTGATACGTGTGTTGTGTTGTAAACACCGCAAGGACAATCAGAAGATTTGATTAAAGGGGAGGGTAACACATCACTTGACCAATCGGTGGAGAGTGGGCGTGTTGGGCCGGGTCGGCCTGAAGCAGACCCCCTTGAGAAGAGGGCTGAGAATGAGCCTTGGTTGGCCCGGAAAAATACCAGGCCACCCAGATATGTAAACAACCTATGCTACCCGGCCCGGGCCGACCCGGTACAGATGGGAATGGCTCAAATGAGGATTTGCTCGCTTCTGACACCAGCCCCAGCAGATGAGGGTGGAACTGCAATTTATTTCACTTCCACGTTTGCCTCAATTTTTGATCCGCATTGTGGGAGCTTGGTCCCTACAAAGGAAAAACCTCCAAAACCAAGTTTTGGAGGTATGCTGTGAATTTACCTTTAGTAGTGTTGAGGATAGGACTAGAACCCTATTGGTTAGGGTTTGGGTATGGGATAGGCATAATTCAGCCAAAAAAATGAATGGAAGTCAATGACAAGTCCTCACAAGTGTATGAATACCAACATGTGTGTGTGTGTGTGTGTGTGTGTGTGTGTGTGTGTTTGTAAATCAGTATCATTTTATTTCTTGTTGTAGTTGTATTTACATAATTGGTAATTTCCAATTAAGAACAAAACACATCTTTAGCTGCTTGTATGATGGATTTCTGGTTTTAACAGGGTCAAAGCTGAATTCTGAGCTTAACCCTGCCTCAGTTGCTTCTGCTGAGTGAAGCTTCTCAAAGCTGAGGCTCATCGATGGCAGAAGAACACACGGATGTCACACGGATTTTTTTCCCCAATGGTGTTGTAGCATGGAATTCCACAAAAATGTGAAAATTAAGACAGAAAAAAATGTATTTTTTTCTTTATAAAACAAAACTGTATATTTACATATTTCTGTATTTTCTACATTTCGGTTTAAACACAGCAGTGCTGCACTGATGAGCTAAAGAATCTTTAAATATTTTGCTAAAAGGTCCTGACAAAATACTGACAGGAATGGGAAAATGCTATAAAAAAAACAAACAAAAAAAAAACATAATTTACATAAGGTTTGGTGAGTTTTCTTTTTTTTTGTTCTAAAAATCAGTTCAAGATTTTAACAGTCTAAAAGAAATGTGTGTAAGTTTGTCCAAGAGTTCATTTGTTATTCATTAGACTTAAATAAATAATGATTTTTTGTTGAAAAGGTGAAATGAGAACATGATGTGTGATGATGTGCCTTGAAGTTAAAATTTTACTATCAAGATGTGAATAGAATTTATGTTTAGTGTTTTGATCCTGGTTCCCTTTGAGATTGTTAAGCTGTCTTACCTGACAGCTCAAACATCATGAGTATATTTGCATTTACCATCTGACAAATAAAACTAAAACAGTCTGGTTAACAAAATATCAAATACACTAAAGAAAGATCTCAAGTTATCTTTTCCATTATGATGTTTTGCAGGGTTTTGTGTTTCACGCCAGCCTCTTCCTTTATTTCAAAATAAAATATTTATAACAGAAACATTGCCTGGACATTTTCAGTTTTTGTACAACCATTACATTTATACAGTGAACCTTGATCATGTGGTATTACTGGGGCTGCATGATGGTGCAGTAGTACCACTCTTTCCTTGTAGCATAACAGTTGCAGGTTCAACTCCCAGCTGCCGTCTTTCTGTGTACTTCAGCTTCCTCCCACAGACCAAATACATGCATGTCAGGCTTTTGGTGACCCTAAAGTGTCCCTAGGTGGGAGTGAGCATTTGGTTGTTTGTCTCTGTGTGATGGACTACAAACTAGAGCTGAGGAAATTAATCTAATACTAATGCATCAAAATACGGACATAAGTGATTATGAATCAAATTGATTAATCTATATTGTTTGCTTTTTAACTGCTGCACACATTTTTTAATCTAAAGCTGCTCCAAAGACATCAAAACATAATATGGATTTTATCAACTAAGTTGAAGGACAAAATTGCACATGCCCTATAAGTATTTTTAAAGATTTTGTTAGCATCTACGGAGCATGTTTCTCCCACAGCCTGAGGGGTGACTGTTTAATGAGGAAACAGATTTTTCTTTCTTTGTTAAATATTTGGCACTCAAAGCACTTAAGACTGTTTTGATTAGAGCTTTTTAGGGGATGACTTCTGTCAAAAAAAAAAAGCAAACATCCAACACCTATCCTACGTTCTAATTGTGATGCATAGTCATCGTTCCACTAGTGAAGATTCACACCTCTAAAGCAGACCTACCTTAGGCCCTGTGACCTACTGAGGAAAAAGCGGTACTACTTACTGGTTCTGTATTCATCCTAAAGTCCGCCATCACGGCCTCATCACTGTTTCTGAACTTGAACATGAATGAACATTTATGTCTTTTATGTACAACTGTTTTTATCTAGTTTGTTTTTATTTTATGTCTGCTGTTCTTTGGTGCAACGTTATTTACAGTAGGTCCCTGCTGCTGCCAGATCATCGTTGTAAATGAGAATGGGATCTCAGTCGACTCGTCTGTTTATATTCATTTGTTTGTTTAACCAATCTTGTCAGTTCAGACTGATTACATGGTGTCTGTATTATTTGGGTGGACCAGTGCTCTGAAAAGCTCAATCTTCTCTGCTCCTGCTTTTCAGAGGGCTTTCATATTTATTCCCACTACTTATTCTATTTAAACCCAGCCTGTGAAGACTGATTCACTGTTTTCTGTTTTAATCTCAAGACCCACCTGGATTTCTGGCCTCGACACAGGGAAGCATATTTCTGCCATTAGGAGGTTAGCCTTTAAAATGCATGTAAGAGTAATGGCTGTTTTTGAGTGAGTATCTGTGAATATTTATGTGTGGCCAAGACAGTGTTTATGTGTGTGCATGCATTATTGATCTCCTCCCCTGTATGGCTTCTTTTCTGGGCTCAGAGGCAGGGAGTCGCCCCTGCTGAGCTGAATCGTGTGTTTCTGAAACCTTAGTGCTCTTTCAAAGCATTATGTTTTTTCTACTCTTCTAGTTATGCCAGTTTCTGCAGTAACCCCCCCCCCCTTGTTTGTCCCCTTATACAGCTGTCTCCTGCTCCCCCTTTTTAAAGGCTAGCATGCTTATATACGTAGACCTCTCTTGCTCCCCCTTTTTTCGGGCTCTTACAGTTGTCTGTTCAGACAGAACAAGATGACTCACACACCCATAAAAGGAGCTCACTTCCCTTTGGTTCATCATCCGATATCTGAACTGTGTTCCATGTGGGGAACCCAAACCCATAGTTAGAAACATGAAACACTGGCAGACTAAACAGCGGTCGTATGGGAGGTCAAACTGTCCACGCAGGCACTGATGAGTTTTCTTTTGAAATGCAATCTGTTTAAGTTTGCCAGTGGAAGGGTTTACAGTAGAGGCATGCAAAGTGATTACACACTTATTGTGCAGTTGAACATTTTGAAGTATCACATGGTGAAGCAAAAAAAAAAATCAATCGTCTGTTAATATTTTTCAATTCTTCAACTAATGTTCCCATGCTAAACATAATAAACATGTTTTTACTTCTGATTAGTTGCAGTTTAGTGTTTCTGTCCACCAACACTGACATTTAGATTTCTTGGAACTTACATTATGAAAGTTTAATTATACTTGAAAATATATCAAGGTGTGTTGAAAGAAAAAGTTGTTTCAATTTATTTTTCCTATTTCACCTAAGTCTCCCTGTTAAGTTTTAATTGTTAAATTCAATTTTGTGTGTTTTGATATTGAAAACTTAAAATTGTTTGTAATTTCAACAAATGATTATATTTTCCTCATTCTCGTGCGTTCAGTCAACTTAAAACTGTAATTAAAAAATGACCCCGCCCACTGTGAAAGCTCCAGTGGGTGAGGTGCATTGTGGGCAGTCATGTTCTTAGTTATTTTGTTCTAATTTGAGGTGTTTTGCACATTTATTGTGGGCAGTTGTGTTATTCTTAGGTTTTGCTTTGTTTAGTGTTCCAAAGGTGGAGTTATTTGTTGTTGTCATGTTGGCACCAAAAGTGAGGAGGGCAGTCGTAGGAATAAGAACGTTGTGCGGTTTTACTCAACTGCACTAAATAAAGTTGTACTTCTTGCTAAATGCACAGGACTCAGCTCCTTCTGTTGTGTATGAGGCGTGAGTTAGCCAGCATTTTTCAGTGCTGTTAATAGCTTCCTGCTTCACCGTTTGCCTGTATTGGCATGACAGCTGCCGTTTTGATTACATGAGTTCAAACAATAAATCCATTTGTTCAGTTAACAAAAACGTTTAATTTGAATGGCCAACCATACATGTCTAGCTCAAATTTATAAGTTAACATAATGTAGAATTGTGTGCATGTTTAACAAGACATAATGATTTTTCACTTTGTAATCTAATAAGATTTGTTGTTTCGACTCACAATATAATATTCAAACAAAGCATAGTTGTTATTTATGATATTTGTCCAACTTGACATATAGAGTTGAAAGAAAGTGTTCATTTAAGTTGACATGACTCAAGTTTTTAAGGCAGCTGTTGAACTTTCATTTTTAAGTTATTCTGGCCTACAGTTTATTACAGTGTAGCATGGTTAAGACAAATAAAGAAAAGGTAGAAATAAACAAGCACCATTATCAACTTGTAGTAAGATCAGACTGCTTGTTAATAAGGGATGCATCAGTTTTCTTTCTTGTTATGCTCCAACAATTTTTTGCTTTGAGTATTTTGGGATTTGAAGATATGATAATTTGTTAAAAACATAAATAAATACACGGGGTGTAACAATATTCCAAATATTCCAGTTAGATGTGCACCTTAGTTTTAATTTCATGGTTCAGCCGGTTTTCTGTAAAGCGGTGTGAAAAAGGGTTGTATTTTTTGTAAAGCTTTATTTGAGTTCTCTAAGAAAATAATCTCAGGTGACATAAAACTGTGAACAATAATAACATGTTAAAATATTAAGAAAAATGTAACAGTATTTTCTTTTTTTGTAACTGCATCATCTTGTCTTTCTCAGCTGCAAATGACCAGGCTTTAATAAACTATCTAAAGGAAATTAACTTTGGGCTTCTTTTAATTCCAACATTAGGTGTTCCAAGTTGAAGCCATGTCTCATATTTAATGACTTATCAAATCATCAATCAGTCATAGACGCTGACGTCGTTAGGTCCGTTTTAGGGGGGCTTCAGCCCCCCTAAAATAATCACAAGCCCCCCTATCATTTTGGTTTATTTTATTTTTTTCAGTTAACTTTTTTTTATTTGTTCACATCTACATGCTGAACACAATCACGACAAGTGTAGTTGGTACATGAGTTTTTTAGTCTGAAACAGAAATAATAATTAATGAATATAGAACTACACCGTCGCACACAGGAAGTATCAAGAAAGAACTTCCTCCACTTCCTTAAGCCCGCAGCTTTGTTGACAAGTCAGGGGGCGGGTCGATACAGAAAAACCTATATATCGATGAGCAAACCCTGCTCAGCGCTCATGTAAGTCACTCAACATCACATTAGGGTAAGACAGCAACAGCAGCATACCGTTAATATTTCAAGGTTATAGTTCAGACGAGAGTGGAAAATGCTACCGCACCGACATGCTAATGCTAACTCCGCTAGCATGTTTACATGCCGCAAACCATAATGAAAAGCTTTGATGTCAAGTAAAATGGTCGGAAAACTCCCCTGAAGTGACATGATTAACCAGCCAGCCAGTTCATTGAGTGACTTAGTGCCACCAACTTGAGCATACAGTAATGAGTCTGCACAAACAGAACCTGCTCTGCGCTTGTGTGCAGCAGCTGCAGCCCTCTCTATGGGATCAATTCTGCACATGCAAATCTCTCCCTGCTCTCCTCAACAAGTAGCCTCTCCACCAGTCAATCACAGACAGCTCTGTTTTATCCAGTCAAAGCATGTCCAGGAAATACTGCTTTACAGAAAAACACCATTTAACAGCTTATTAAACTGCTTTCTGCTGCTGGTTAGCTACCAGTCACCATCCACTGCCTGCAAGATACTTTGTTGTAATTCATGTGTCATGATTAGGGTGACCATATTTGACTTCCAGAAAAGACACATTGCCTATTCCTAAAACTGTTAAATTGCACTCTTTTCAGTTAAAAATGACTTTTAATTTCAACATATAAAGTGTTTCTTCTCTGTTTGGTCAGACATAAATGATCCCTTGATGTGTAAAAGGAAGTGAACAGTGGAAATGTCCCAGGAAAAGAGGAGGGTTAATCAACCTAATTAAATATAATTATATAAAGTCCTCTTTATCTGAAAAAAGTGCAATTTTCCTGCCAGTTTTTCCTGGACATGCTTTGATTGCATAATGGAGAGCTCTCTGATTGGCTGATGGAGAGGCTACATTGCTTTGTATATTGCAAATTGAGCAACAGCAGGGAGATTTGTGCAGGCAGAGACGGAGTTGAGCATGCAGAGAGAGGGCTGCATACGACTGCAGGGCTGCATACGACGTTGTGCTCTTGCAGATTGATCACTGCACGCTCCAGTTGGTGGCACAAAAATCACTCCACACTAAAAACCTGAATCAGAATCTGGCCGAATGTGTATATTATTGACCATTTTTTTATATTATATATTTTTTCTATAATATATATATATATATATATATTATATTATAGGTACATATATGTATCTATAATAAACAGCCAGTTTTGTATATGTCACATATATTTAAAAGCTACATCAAAACATATATTAAAACCTATATGTTTATGACTTCTTTCCATGTGGATTGTCAATTGCTTAATATTTCCTATGTTTACCTATGGTAAAGAAAGGAGATATTGTACTCATCTAACTTTAACATAAATTTTGGCAGCTTAATGTGACGTTATGGAAAATGCCATCATCATGAGCAACCAAACATAGGCTATATTAGGCTAACAGTTGTCCATATTCTGTACCATTTATCCACCAATGGCTGTTTCAATTATTGTGAGTGAAAACTAAATGGCATAGTAGCTTTTGTCTTGGCATTAGAAATTGAAAATGTTTTTCAATGTGATGGCTAGATGGATATACGAAGATTTTTTAAGAGAGTGAGTGAGGAACAGGAGAGAGACCAGGTGGTTGATGCTGAGGAGATCTGCATGGTCAAGGTCAGTGATCTACAGAGAAAACAGGGGCGAGTGCACCGTTATGAGCATTTACCTGAGCACAATGTTCCCAAGCAAAATTGAACAGTTTTCTTTTTAGGAGTGAACAGGTAAGAGACATTGAGAAAAAAATAACTATAATTATCATCTGACCTGCAACCTTATGTCAAGTTGTATCTGTATAGTTGACTTTCTGTATTATAAGTTCTACTACTTGCTGGATATTTTTATATATACTGTTATTTTGTCTTGTAATTGTTAATTACACACTCCTTTATTCCATATCATAGCAGTGTTATTCATATATTAAAACTGTCAACTGCACACTCATTTGGCAGAAAAAAAGTTTTACAATTATTAGGGCTGTCGCGGTTGAGGAATTCCCCCTGCGGTGATTCAGGGTGGCTTAATATTGCGGTGTGCGATATTATTGCAGCACTTTTTTTATTGCAGTACTATCTAAACATAATGTTTACACATTTAAAAAAGGTTAAAAATTGTCGTGCCTTCTTCAATAACACTTTACTGAATGCAGATCAAAGGGCAGTAACAACACAGATCGCAGTAACGTTTGTTTCTCTGACAGTCGGAGTCCGACTGAACTTAAAAACAACAAAATTCAGGATAAGGTTAAACTTTTAAATGCAAATTTGGCTGCAGCATCTAACAAATAAGAAACAAGTCCCCATTTTGTTTAGTTGTTTAAAATCAAGCATAAAAAATTACATGTACCGGGCACGCGCGCGCCGGGGGGCGGGCGCACTATCATTTCACTTTCACACACACGAATGACGATGATTTATAGCTCGGTCACGTCCTTGTTACCTACAAGGAAAACCAGCATGTTAACCATATACGGTTTGAGAGAGGATCTGAGAGGGGTGGCAACATTTCCAGCAACACTGAAAACCCACTGGGATGGTGCGCTCGTTGCGCTAACGCACACGTACTTGCGTGCGACTCTGGCGAGCAAAGGGAATCTCTCCCGGTTGTTGCTCCACCATGTCAGGGGGGTTTCTTTAGGGGGGATGCATTCCTCCTGCAGGTAGCGAGTGAGCTCCAGCTCGGCTCAAACTCTCTTCGGGACGGTTGCAGAAGCAGTGCTTGTCCCGTACTTCAGCAAGTCTCCGAGCGTTTATTTATTTATTTTTGCCGCTGGTGGCAGCTCTGTCTCGGCCAAGGACCCTGGCTGCGCAGCAGCTGACGTACTGAAAACCAAAGTGCTCCCAAAGGAGCGAAGTAACGTTTCGTTTTGATACCAGTGCAGCCATCCTTCTCAACATGCATCATTGAGTTGAACCAAGTTCAGTAATCGCGGTGGCCCATGATGCAGCGCGGTGGGCTTCTTCATATTGCGATATTTCATTTTTGCGGTTACCGCGACAGCCCTAACAATTATTCATTTGTTCTTTATTGTCTCAGTAACAGTTATAATTAAACAAGTTGTAATTAAACAAATAAATGACTACAACATTTCCCCCTGTTAAGTGCAGTAGACTGAAATGAATAGCTTTATTTGGAAATATAACAAATGTAATTTTTAATGGACTTACATAAAATCTTTCTTCAACATAGACCCCACTAATGAACTGATTAAGTGTTATTTTTTTTATAAAAAGAAGAGAGAAAATGCACAAAAGTAGGAAAGGAAAAGAAAGTGATAAAATAATAGGTTTTGTTAAATGTTCTTCAGATAATGAATTAATTGACAAAGTTTTTGCAGGGTGTGACAAAAAACGTTCGAGGTCAAGCTCCTGGGGCTTAGCCCCCCCTATATCTCAATCCTAGTGACGTCCATGGTCATAGAAGATGCCCACTCCAAATGAAACAGATGGTTTCTAGCTGTTAAAAGGTTTCACAAATCACAAACTACGTTTTATGCAATCTGCTATTAGTCTAGAACAATCCAGTCCAGGGCCCTCATTTATCAACCGTATACTTATGAACAGATCTGTGCATGGGAACAAATGTATGCATTGTGTGGCATTTACAAATTTGTACTTGTGCGTGAATATGTTCCTAAATATAAGATAGCTCTGACCATGCGTGGGAACAGCATCTAGTGGTAGAACAGGGTAACAGCAGTGCTGAAGGTCTCAGTCATCCAAGCGTGTTTCTCATCCACAAATTATAGTTAAGTCGGTGGAAAAACGGCTTTTGCGCATTATTGGTGCTAAAACCAATAAGACACATGTGACCGATGGGAATCTGACATTATATCGTGACTAAACTGTGTTATTTGAGGGTTTCACAGAGCGTGCACAGTGGAGGGAACTCATTCTCCGTGAGCACGCTATAGGAAATCCTTCTGCTATGCTGTAATTTGAGACCCTTTGTGGCATGACAGACAAACTTCATGAATCCAATACCAGTTGATATTTTATTTTACAACTATGAGAACCCCCCCAGAACCTCCTCTGCTCTTCAATCACACATGCAACCAGACTGAATTACAGCACAGACGTGCTGAAGGAAAACTATTTCTGACAGGAACCTCTCCTCTGTCCCGACCGCTTTCATAACCTTTGCAACTTGTTTGGTTTTTGTGCGCTTCGGCAGCCAGTGTCTCGATCTCATTGTCAATAAAGTTTTTCTTATTTTTTCTGGAAGAAAACAGGGAATCCCCTCACGTGTGGAAGATGTAGCGTGACCAAATCTGGTTAATTGGGGCGTTTTTGTATGCAAGTGATGGTGAACGAACACGAGCACCTGGGTACACACAGGTGGGATTTATCATCAGAAGATTGCGGTGGAACGTGTGTATGAGAGACCTCCGCATGTTTCATAAATCAGTCTTGACTGTTACCACACACATTCTAAACTTCAGTCATAGTAGGGAATACAGGACAGTTTCTATGAACGTTTGATGAATGAGGGCCTAGGTTTGAAGAGTGAAAGTCATGTTTTTTTTAGGTAGACCAGCTCCAATGTGGGCTAGATGCAAAATAAATAAATAAAAGCATAAATCTGCCCTTTTTCAAAGTTTTAAAAATCAGAAAAACAGTTTCACAAATCTCAAAGGTGGTTTTAATTGTTGTGCAGAATAATCCAGTCCAGGTATGAACAGTCTAGTTATTGGAGTTTTTAAGATAAAGCAGATTACAAATTATCCGAGTAGAGACAAATTGGGTGTAATTGCCCTTTAGCCATTTCCCGAATCAGAAGCTGGAAATGGAAGCTAACTTCAACCTCGTGAAAAAATATACGGACACCCACAACAACTCTGTTTATTTTGAAAAAAAAAAAAAAAAAAACGAGCAACATTTATCTTGCATAGTTTTTGAAACATTTAAACATCCAGCAGCCATAGAGCAATGAAACATTGAACCTTTTTAAGTTGCTGAGGAATTGTGGAAACTCCTCAAATGCCATTCAAAAAATATACGGATAATGATGTAAATGTAATAGAGATACACTCTAAAGACACATAACTAAATAGCATACTAGGCATTTTTGAAATAGTGACACTGACTCTGACGATGGTCGGAGGGACCGGTGGCACCAGTGTTTGGCAGGGCTTGCCTCTGTCAGGGCAGCTGTGGCTACATTTTAGCTCATCATCACAAGTGTGTGAATGTGTGGATGGTGTTGTGAAGCACCTTGGGGGGGGGGGTTGTAGGACCCTAACCCCCAAATTCCACTACCTCCGCTCCGCTGCGCTCCGCTCCGACACGAACGCCGGAGCAAAATCGGTCCCGTTGTAGTCAATCAGAGCTGTTCCACTACTGCGGCCGTGTGGTGCAGTGCGCCGCCCGCCATTCCACCATCCGGCAAAATAAGAATCGATTCTATTTTTGCCGGACGCCGGAGCACCTCCGCAGTAAATGGACAGAAATCACAACGGCCCAACAGGAAAAGGAGCAAGCACAATTTCCGTATTTCACTATAAATCGATAAACAAAAGGCATTTTTTGTTTCATATGCACAGATTTAACAACTTTTAACCACTATCAATGGCGGCTGAAGTTTAAATGCACAAAAGTAAGCCATAAATACAGTTTCCACTATCAAAGTAGACACACTTTGTTGATCCAAATATTGCTGATCTCTCAACACACATGATGGGCAGATTAAACAGTTCATTTCGATGCTTCTCCCACACAACGGGTGTTTGGACCTAACTTCCGCGTTTATTGCTCAGACTGTATCGCAAGATCTCGAAAATCCCGCGCATGCTTGTTTGCCCCCCTCAGGTCTCCGCACCGGAGCGGAGCCGTTGTAGAGCGGGTACCAGTAAAAATTGAGTTCGGAAGCGAGCGGCTGCGGAAGGCGGGGGCGGACCGGAGCGGAGCGGAGGTAGTGGAATTTGGGGGTAAGAAGGTGCTATACAAACATGCCTTTTACCATGAATAATCCAGAGGGCTGTGTAATCCTGGAAACCTCCATGTGCACCATCCATTCATCAGAAATAAAGTTGAGGCTGTGAACCAGTTTATTATTGTTTAGGTCCATGTATTCTGAGAAAAACTTCAAAGTGTTCTCCAATCCTTGATGGATTACTGTTCCCTCTCACCGTTTAATCAAGGAATGAATCACATTCTTGGTGCTTAACTCAGAAATGTAAACACACAATGACTCTGAAAGGTGGCTTTAAAAAAGACTAACAACTAAAATATTTCTCAGCCTATGTGACTATTTTCCATGAGCGACAGCAATGCTTAGTTCCACTCTAAAGCATGTTGGACATCTGGGTAATATGGCTGCAGAGCAACAGGGGAGCGTAGCTTGATATACGGTCGCAAGTAGTAGGGAGAAACACGTCAGTGTAACATTAGACTATTACACTAATCCTTCCCATTTAGACACACTTCAAAGACGCCATTAAAAATGAGAGAATGAGCCTGTAGGGATGGTTGGGTGTCGGGGGCTATGTGCAGTGGAGTGTGTTGCTATAATAGATGTGCATCTGTAGGGGTGCTAAAGTGTGTGTGCTTGGTGGGATTTTCAAGGAGGTAGCGTGACCTGTAAAGACTATTTGAAATCTTGACCATTAGGACACATGATCCGTAGAACACACACAAATGTGCAATTCCAGACAGTGTCCGCTGTATTTTTAGCTCAAGAGTCAAACAAAGACTGCTTTTCACAGTCTGGACTCAGTCCTCTGTTTTCTTTTCTCCTCCCTCCTTCTCCATTTTTTATTTTCTTTTCTCTATCCCCCACAATGCTCTGTTTTTCTTTCATGTCTTGTTTATTTTCTTTGACTCCTTTCATTGCCTTTCCCCCATCCCTCTCCTTCTCTGGGGACCCATTCATCCAACACTACCTTAATAACGCTTTCGCCTCCTCAGTACTCCCCGCAGTCACTACTTTCTTTCTCCTACGTCCACTCTGTCATCAGTATGACCCAGCCGCCTTGGCTAAATAAACACTGGATGGACAGCTGGCGATCAACTTTACATCCCCTTCTTCTGATGTCACTGTCTGGTTTCTTTCCCTTCATCTCTAACCATTCCAAGCCATATTTGAATTGTGAGACATCAGACGGCTTCTCTAGATGGTTGTCACCAACATCCAAAAAGAAAATACCCATACCATCTTTCACAGAAGCTATTAAAGGGTTGACATGGAGCCTATTTTAAACACTTTTACACATTTTGACAGCTACAAATGGTTGGTGAGATATTTTGCCTCAGCAGCTCTAGTAACTCCAGAAATTAGTTTTCCAAATTGACAAAAGGAAAATTGGACCAAAAGCTAACCCCTTTTTGGGCCACATCTGATCATTTTTAAGTCAAGAAATGGTGTCATCTCGGGCATTTATAGTGGGGCAAAAAAGTATTTAGTCAGCCTTCAGTTGTGCAGGTTCTCACGCTTGCCCTGTAATTTTCATCATTAAACCTCAAAAGGAAAGGAAAACATTTGAGAAAATCAAATTGTCAGATTTTTAAAGATTGTATTTGCAAATTATGGTGGAAGATAAATATTTGATCAATAGCAACATTCCATGTCAATTCTCTTTTACAAACCCTTTGTTGGCAATGACAGAGGTCAAATGTATTCTGTAAGTCTTCACAAGCTTTTCACACACTGTTGCTGGTATTTTGGCCCTTTCCTCCATGCAGATCTCCTCCAGAGCAGTGACGTTTTGGAGCTGTTGCTGGGCAACACAAGATTAATGAGATTGAGATCTGGAGACTGGCTAGGCCACTCCAGGACCTTAACCCTCCCACTGTCTTTATGGGTGACCCCGCGAGGAAAGTTGACCATTGAGCAGGATTGATGGTTTATCCCTTGAGGTCCACGTGGCAGGGGTGACGTGGTGCTCACTCCTCACCCCTGCCACATAGACCCACTGTTACTGATGGAAGCCTTTGGTCCCAGCTTTCTGGAGGTCATTGACTAGGTTCCTCCATGTAAATCTGGGGATTTTTGCTCATCGTTATTGTGATAATTTTGACCCCACGGGGTGAGGTCTTGCATGTAGCCTCTGATCAAGGGAGATTATCAGTGGTCTTTTATGTCTTCCACTTTCTAATATTTGCTCCCAGAGTTGATTTCTTCACACCAAGCTGCTTACCTATTGCAGCTATAGTCTCCCCAGCCTGGTAAAGGTCTACAGTTTTGTTTCTGGTGTCCTTTGACAGCTCTTTGGTCTTGGCCATAATGGAGTTTTTAGTGTGACTGTTCGAGGTTATGGACAGGTGACTTTTAAATTGTTAATGAGTTCCAATAGGTTCCATTAATACAGGTAATGAGTGGAGAATGGAGGAGCCTCTTATCGAATTTGTTACAGGTCTGTAAGAGCCAGAAATACAGCTTGTTTTTAAGAGATCACGACAAGAGTCGTCTCAAGGCACTTCACATGGTAAACATTCCAATGCAGGTCAGTTCATTAAGCCAATCAGTTAAAACTCCCCTATATATGGAACCCAGCAAATTGCATCGAGTCACTGACTAGTGTCAGTGACTCGATGCAATCCTCATACTAGGCAAGCATGTAGCGACAGTGGAGAGGAAAACTCCCTTTTAACAGGAAGAAACCTCCAGAGGATCCTGGCTCAGTATAAGCAGCCATCCTCCACGACTCACTGGGGATTGAGAAGACAGAAGACACACACACACACACACGTGTTTATATGGATACACCTTAATAAAATGGGAATGGTTGGTGATATTAACGTCCTGTTTGTGGCACATTAGTATATGTGAGGGGGTAACTTTTCAAAATGGGTGGTGACCATGGTGGCCATTTTGAAGTCAGCAATCTTGGATACAACTTTTGTTTTTTCAATGGGAAGAGGGTCATGTGACACATCAAACTTATTGGGAATTTCACAAGAAAAACAATGGTGTGCTCTGTTAACATAACTTTATTCTTTCATGAGTTATTTACAAGTTTTGTTTTGTTCACAGCCATTGACATGTTGAAGAGTTTAACACGTGAGGAGCAGATCGAAATTGTGTTGATATCTTGTGAATGCAGTAATTGGGTCATCGCAGCAGATTTCAATGCAAGACACCCTATGAGACCACCCATCTCTCATGCTACAGTTAGCAAACTGCTTGCTAAGTTTCGGGAAAATAGTTCAGTGTTGGATTTGCCAAAATGTGGATGCATGAAAACTGTCACTAATGAAGAAACATCAGTGGCTGTCCTAGCTTCATTCAGCAAGAGCGCACAGCATAGCATTTGCCGCATGTCACTGGAAAGTGGCATTAGTCAAACATCCCTTTGGCGGATATTAGCTACTCACAAATGGCACCCTTACAAACTCCAGCTACTGCAGGATCTCAGCGAGGATGGCCCAGATCGGCACACAGAATTTGCAGAATGGGCAAAACAATAATTGAATAGAATAGACTTTATTGTAATTGCTCATGGCAATTAAATTACAGATGGTCCGCCATCAACAGTGCACAAGACAATAAATAACAATAAAAGTCAAAAACCATAGAGGACTAAAAACAATTTAAAAACATTTAGCAAACAACAAGAAAGTACAACCAGTGATTCCCTCTTTATGCACTGAAGTTGGCACGTTCCCTGAGTTTTTCCAGCAAGATGGTGCACCACCACATTATGAGTGTCGGGTCCGAGCATTCGTAGATGAACAGTTTCCTGGAAAGTGGATTGGTCGTCGTGGGCCAGTTGAATGGCCCCAAGGTCTCCCAGTCTGACCCCCTTAGACTTTTATCTTTGGGGTCATCTGAAGGCAATTGTCTATGGTGTGAAGATACAAGATGTGCAGCACCTGCAACTACGGATTTTGGAAGCCTGTGCTGGCATTTCTACTGCTGTGTTGCTATCAGTGTGTGAAGAGTGGGAGAAGAGGGTTGCATTGGCAATCCAACACAATGGGCAGCACATTGAACACATTTTATAAGTGGTCAGAAACTTGTAAATAACTCATGAAAGAATAAAGTTACATTAAAACCAAGCACACCACTGTTTTTCTTGTGAAAGTCCCAATAGGTTTGATATTTCACATGATCCTCTTCCTATTGAAAACACAAAAGTTGATCCAAGATGGCCAACTTCAAAATGACCACCATGGTCACCACCCATTTTGAAAAGTTTGCCCTCTCACGTATACTAATGTGCCACAAAAAGGACGTTCGTATCACCAACCATTCCCATTTTATTAAGGTGTATCCATATAAATGGCCCACCCTGCAATAAGATGTGATATTCCGTATAAATATGAAACATCAATCTTATTGGTCGTTGAATGTTCAATCAGAAGATTTTAGTTTCTTTGACTCATTCAGGGAACATACACGCTTCACATTAATTCAGACAGAGTCAAAATTATAGTTATAAAAATGATTTTAATTCAATTTTCCTAAATTAAATGATTGTACATGAAAATATGAATGAAATGATGGTTGTATAGATAACAGATGATGAATGAAATGATGGAATGTGAGCTAGATGTTTTAGCAAAACCTTATAAGTATCTGAGAGAGCTTGTGGTGTCTGGGTTGTAAAATGAATTTGGCTGTTTGGTTTGATAAGCTAGAAATTTATTTTTCAAACCATCCAGTGCAATTTGTGCCAGTCTATGCACCCTAGTGTGAAGATCCCCAAGCGATCTAAGGAGTCAGAAGGTCGAGATGGACACTGCTGATGGCGTGGACCTCTTGTACCGGAGCTTGTAGCCAGCTCAGAGTACGATGCTTCTAGTCTGGGTAACCTTCAGGTGACGGAAGGAAGCTGGAGTGTCTATTTTGCATCCATGGCTGTTTGGTGGCTCTTAAAAGCGCCGTTGTGTCTGAACTCACTCGCAAGCATTGCAGAGAGGCTTTGACCTTATGGTCAAAAGACAGGATGGTCTCCAAATGGTTGTTCATCCGATTAGCACTATCAAGTGAAGAGAAGACTCGGTAGACTAGGAAGTGTTCTCACTTTCATTAACATTTGTTTATACACCTAGACAAATTGGAATTTGACATGTTTAAAAGGCATTACCAACATACCTCAGAAATCACGCCTTCCCTCAGATACTCAGACGTTAACTCTTAGTGTAAAGTGGAAACACTTTTTTTACACATTTGTGTGAAGTGATTGTTAAAACCTTAATATTAATCTTATGATATATGATTATACTGATAGATTTACTTGTTAAATCAACAAATACTGATCTGGTGTAGTTTTAGATGTGAAATGAGTCATTGCAGGAAAAATATAAATATGAACACATCATTTATTAATGCGCACATTATTGAAACACTTTGGGATTTAATAAGAGATGATTATATGGCATTTATGCAATTATCAAGTTTTAAAAAGACATTTATGATTCAAGGATGATGAACTTTATTCACAGTGTGAGCAGAAAGTCTCATTTTCTGCATGACTTTTGTTCCAGCCATGATAAGGTAGCTAGGTTTATTATGTCTCCTTTATCCGGTGACAAGGCCTTGTGCAGTGCTTCTTGTTTGGAGGCCAGACAGAGGGGATGTTTGAGTCTGCAAATTAAAAAGTTAATTTCTGGTCATTTTTTATTTAAATCCAGACAAGACTGAGGTTATCATCTTTGGATCAGAACCTCAGAAAAGGAAACTGCTTAGTCAACCACCTGATCTGAACGTGAGAGTAGACAGGTCTGTAGGAGTTCCTTCTTCCACCTTCCGAACATTGCTAAGATCAGAAGTATCCTTTCCAGGAGTGATTCTGAAAAACTAGTTCATGCATTTATTACCTAAAGACTAGATTACTGTAATTCATTACTATCAGGAAGTCCACAGAATGTAGTTAAAAGTCTTCAGCTTGTCCAAAATGCTGCATTTAGAGTTCTGATGAGAATTAAAAAGAAAGATCATATCTCTTCTGTTTTAGCTTCTCTACATTGGCTGTCTGTTAAATTCAGAATAATTGAATAAGTGGAGGGAGTAGAAGGAAGTGGAGTGTACAGCAGGTAATACAGTCGGTAAAGACAGTTCTTCCTGGCCCTGCCTCTCACATGCCTCCAAAGGTTAGGCTGTCCTGAGTTATCACTGCTTCTACTATAGGCTTAGACTGCTGGAGGACATACCGATCACTTCCCACACTCTGCTACTTCAACAACCACATAACTGCATTATTTCCTGCTATTTCAGCTGTTAACTTTATTTTCTCTCTTAAGTGTTTTTCTCCCCAGATGAAGCTACAATGGTGTTCTGCTGAGCTGTGGTGGCCTCAAGGAGGGGGTCATCGTGTCATGAACTCCTCCTCTTAACCTCCTCTGCGGGCCGGGCTGGTGCTGCACTCCAGTTCCCAGCATGCCTGTCACCGACGCTTCCCGGTGACGTCATCCCGCTGAGCCAATTTAAGGACCTGTCACAGCGGAGCCGGCACTCAGTCATCATCTAACGATAGACGCCAAGCCATTCTAAGACCTAAGACACTAACTCTACAAACCATACGGGAAGAGAACTTCCCACGCTGCCACATATCAGTCTCCATCCACCACTCTCTCCGCGCCTGGGTCTCATAACCACTCCAGCTCAGCCCACCGAACCTGACAGGATGACTGAGTCCCGAGTAGACCCAGCGGAGATCGCACAGCTGCGAGCTGAGGTAGCGCAGCTGCTCAGCCGAGTAGAACGCCAGGAGGTGGACAACGCCCAACTCCGTGTGGAGAACAATCAGCTGCGTGCTGTTACTGATCGCCTCGCATCCAAACTCGATTCCGTCACCGAACTGGTAGTCCAACTCTCCTCAGCCCTCCAACGACAGTAATCTGCCACTCCTAACGTGGTGGAGCCGTATCTAAGTCTCCCAGAGAAATGGGATGGGATTAAAGGATCCCCGGAGAGCATGTTGGCCGTTCTGTCAATGACTTTTGAGTGTCAGCCGGCACGCTACCCGACTTCCTGCTCTCGCGTGGCTCTGTTAACCTCCCTGCTGACTGGGCGAGCCGGTGAATGGGCGGCTGCTCTGTACCATCAGAAGTCCCCAGTCTGCAACGACTATGAAGCCTTCGTGAAAGAACTGAAGAAGGCATTCGTTCATCCCAGCAGCGAGGTCGCAGATGAGACACGCCTGCTCCAGCTTCGACAAGGCTCTCAGACCGTGGCCGAATTCACCTCACGCTTCCGGACCACCGCTGCCCGTCTAACCTGGGGTGATGCCGCGGTGAAGGCTGTGTACTTGGAGGGATTGTCACCCCGCATCCGTGAGGGCATGATTGGTCACGAGGCTCCAACCACCCTGGACCAGGCGGTGGACCTGGCTCTCCAGCTGGACCGCTGCCTCCTCACCAGACCAGGAGTGAGGGCGGTTCCCGTACAATCCCGAACTTTCCCCCGCCGTCAGGAGAACCAACCCATGGAGGAACCCATGCAACTGGGTCATTTGCCCCCCGAGGAACGGGCGCGCCGTTTTCAGGAGGGACGATGCGCCTATTGTGGGGCTCTGGGTCATCCCCGTGCAACATGCCCCATACGCCCGGGAAACGGTCCCTCCGGGTCGGTGTAGGAGCTGCCTCACTCGGAGTTTCCACTCATGCAGCTCCTCATCACACCACCCTCTCGGTCTCCTTCCAGCTGAGCCAAGGACCGGTCCCCCTGGTGGCCCTCCTCGACACCGGAGCTGCAGAAAGCTTTATCGATCAGGGGTTGGTCAACCGGCTCAAGATTCCACTCACCCTCCTCGATCATCCCGTTCCCGTCACCTCAGTGGACGGGCGCCCTCTCATGCCATATCCGATCACGCACCGAACCCAGAACCTCCGGATGACCATCGGAGAACACGTAGAGACCCTTCATTTCTTGGTCATTCACGCCCCTACGACTCCTCTCATTCTGGGTCATTCCTGGTTCCGCCTCCACGACCCTCACATCTCCTGGTCCACCAGTAAAGTCATGGCATGGGGTGTTAACTGTCGCCTTCATCATCCGTCTCCAGGATCACAGCCTAGGGAGACACCACCCAAGGATGTGGATTTAACACTCCTTCCAGGATCACAGCCTAGGGAGACACCACCCAAGGACGTGGATTTAACACTCCTTCCACCCCAATACCACGATCTGGCTCGGGTCTTTGCAAAAGAGCCTACCACCAAGCTGCCTCCTCATCGCCCCTACGATCTGGAGATCAGGCTTCAGCCCGGAACCACCCCGCCTCGGGGTCGGCTGTTCTCGCTCTCCCCGGCAGAGACCCAGGCGATGGACGCTTACATCAATGAGGCTCTCCAGAAGGGGTTTATCCGACATTCCACGTCTCCTGGGGCGGCAGGGTTCTTCTTTGTGAAGAAGAAGGAAGGTGACCTCCGGCCCTGTATAGACTATCGTGGATTGAATAAAATCACCATCAGGGACCGCCATCCTCTTCCCTTAATGAGCACGGCTCTGGACGCCACTGCCCAAGCCACACTGTTTACCAAGCTGGACCTCCGCAGTGCATACAACCTCATCCGCATAAAGGAAGGAGAGGAGTGGAAAACCGCTTTCATTACACCCACTGGACATTATGAGTACCTGGTCATGCCCTTCGGCCTCTGCAACAGCCCTGCCGTTTTCCAGCGTTTCATCACTGATGTCCTCCGTGACATGCTGGGTCGTTGGGTTTTTGTTTATTTGGACGACATCCTCATCTACTCCCGCACGGCCGAGGAACACACCCAGCATGTTCGAGCCGTTCTGTCACGCCTCCTGGAGCACGACTTATTCTGTAAACTGGAGAAGTGTGCTTTTCACCAGGAGTCCACCTCGTTTCTGGGATTCATCATCTCCTCCCAGGGCCTGCACATGGACCCACAGAAGGTTAAGGGCGGTCGCGCAGTGGCCACTACCCAAGACCCTGAAGCAGTTGCAGAGTTTCCTGGGGTTCTGCAACTTCTACCGCCGGTTTATCCGCAACTTCAGCGCCCTGGCGTCACCATTAACTTCCCTGACGAAAACAACCAATCAGCCTCGCCCTTTCCGCCTCTCCCCGGAGGCTGTTGCTGCCTTCCATGAGCTGGTCCGCCGCTTTGTAAGCGAGCCCATCCTCCTCCACCCGGACCTAACCCGGCCTTTCGTTGTGGAGGTGGACGCCTCTGAGACGGGCGCGGGAGCCGTACTGTCACAACGTGGCCAGGACTCCAAACTCCATCCCTGCGCATTCTTTTCCCGGAAGTTCTCTCCTACCCAGCAGAACTATGGGGTCGGGGACCGGGAATTGTTGGCGATAAAGTGGGCCCTGGAGGAGTGGCGACAGTGGCTCCTGGGTACCCCTACTCCTTTTCTAATCTGGACTGATCATCAGAACCTCATCCATATTCAGACCGCTCGCCAACTCAACCCTCATCAGGCCCGGTGGGCCCTCTTTTTCGAACCTTATAACTTTCACATCGCCTACCGCCCCGGCTCAAAGAACCTCAAGGCGGACGCCCTGTCCCGTCAACACACCCAGGATCCAAGGCCTCCTGAACCGAGGTCCATCCTCCCGACCGAACGGTTCTTGGCCGCCCTGCAATGGCCCCTGGAAGCCTCCATCCGGGCGGCTCTCCCGGCGGACCCGGCGCCCCCAGAGACGCCTCCTAACCGCCTTTACGTTCCGGCCGTGTGTCGACAGGAGGCCTTGAGGTGGGGGCATAGTTCACGGCTCGCGGGACACCAAGGCCAGGCTCGTACCTTCCAGTTCCTCCGCCGGGCCCTGTGGTGGCCCTCTATGAGAAAGGACGTGCGTGAATACACCGCTGCATGTGACACTTGCGCCCGGTCTAAGTCCACCACCCAACCTGGAGCCGGGGAATTGCAACCGCTCCCTGTGCCTAAAAGGCCGTGGTCGCACATAGGTGTGGACTTTGTCACGGGGCTTCCCGTTGCCGACCACCTGGACACCATCCTCACCATCACCGACCGCTTTTCGAAGGCTGTGCATTTAGTGGCTATGGCAGGGCTCCCCACGGCTAAGAAGACGGCGGAGCTCCTCCTCGATCATGTGGTGAGGCTCCACGGATTCCCCCAGGACGTGGTGTCTGACAGAGGCCTCAGTTCATCTCACGTTTCTGGAAGGCTTTCTGTCGGTTGGTGGGCGCTTCTGCCAGTCTGTCGTCAGGCTATCATCCCCAGACTAATGGTCAGACGGAGAGAGCAAACCAGCAGCTTGGGCGTTACTTACGCTGCTTCGCCTCGTCTCAACCGTCCACCTGGCCTCGTTACCTCCTATGGGCGGAGCTCTCTCACAACCTCCAGACGTCCTCCGCCACGGGTCTATCGCCCTTCGAGACCTGCTACGGATACCAGCCCCCTCTTTTTGACCATCAGGTGCCGGAGGTGGAGGTTCCGGCGGCTCAGGATATGGTCCGCCGCTGCCATCTCGCTTGGATCAGGGCTCGCGCCGCCATCACCCGGGCTAATACGGAGTACTCCCGACAACACTGCCGCCGCCACCGGCCCGGCCCTGTGTTCCAGCCTGGTGACCGGGTTTGGCTCTCTACCGCAAACCTCCGGTTTCCGGCTGGTTCCAGGAAGCTGTCGCCTCGCTTTTTGGGGCCCTTCCCAGTCCGAGATGTCCTCGGTCCGGTCGCTTACCGGCTGCGCCTCCCTTCCACTCTTAAGGTGCACCCGGTATTCCACGTCTCACAGCTCAAGCCGGTGGTGTCTTCTCCTCTCCATCCGCCTCCGGCCCGGGTGCCGACGCCCGAGATGTCGATGGGGACCCCGTCTACACCGTCCGCAAGATTCTGGACGCCCGCCGCCGGGGCCGTGGATGGCAGTATTTGGTGGACTGGCAGGGTTACGGTCCGGAGGAACGTAGCTGGGAGCCTGCCCGCTCGTTTCTGGATCCTTCCCTGTTGGCTGATTTCTGGTCTCGTCGCCCTGGGCCTTCTGGAGCCGTCCCTCGCGGGGGGGGTCCTGTCATGAACTCCTCCTCTTAACCTCCTCTGCGGGCCGGGCTGGCGCTGCACTCCAGTTCCCAGCATGCCTGTCACCGACGCTTCCCGGTGACGTCATCCCGCTGAGCCTATTTAAGGACCTGTCACAGCGGAGCCGGCACTCAGTCATCATCTAACGATAGACGCCAAGCCATTCTAAGACCTAAGACACTAACTCTACAAACCATACGGGAAGAGAACTTCCCACGCTGCCACATATCAGTCTCCATCCACCACTCTCTCCGCGCCTGGGTCTCATAACCACTCCAGCTCAGCCCACCGAACCTGACACATCGGCTGTACACTGCTGCCAACCTCTTAAAGGTACAGCGGAGGATCATTTTCTTCCAGGTGGATCATCTGAACCATTGGTCCGCATAACTGTCCATCATTCTGGTGAACCATTCATGCAAGGCCATTGTCGTATGTGCTCGTTGCTGGGTAGTTTTCACTTCCTGCGCATGCACAAAGCAAAGGTTGGGCTCCCCACATACGCCTCTGTCGCTGGTTTTCTGCTCAGCAGGTAAGCTAAAGTTCGGCATACTGTTTGAACAAATTTATTTCATATTACTGCTAGAAGAAGTTAGCTGCAAGGCCTGCAGATACTTCTAAACAGAGCATGCGCGAGGATAATTGTGCATTCTCTCTCATGTGGAGAGGGCGGTTCTTTCCTTAAACTCAGAAACATCCTCCGCCATACCTTTAACATTCTCGCTCTCCTGATAACATTTCCCTTTCTTTAACGTAGTGTGCTACTACTAGTTCAAACAGCTTTCCGGAGTTTTCCCCTTTCAGAAATGATGTATGATTTGTCAGAAATCCGTAAAAGTGATTGTCTCATCATGTACTGTGATATAATGGAAGCAGTACACATTTTTTTCCTTGCTAAGCACGTCCCCTGCCCCGCAGAGCTCCGTGCAATAGAAAAATGAGCGCCGACCAGAACTAACCAATAGTGTTAGACTACCGCTTACTTGCTTCAAAGTGAAGGAATTACCTCGGTTGATGCAGAGCTGATGAACTTTTCACAGACAAGTCACTAAAATAAAAATATATGAGAACACAACATGACGTGAGAATATTACTCACAAAACAGCATGTTTTAGCTGTTTGTCAGCTACAGAAGCACATTTATAAACAGAAACATGAAGTCTCTGTCTTAAAAAAACAGAGCAACAGACTTTTTGTGTGATATGCTTGACAGCCACTAGATGGTGCCATCGGATAAGAGAAATACTCTGGAAAGAAGCTTTAATCTGTCGAATTCAATATATATAAACTTAGATAAAGACAAGTTAATCTCTTACCATATGTAATCAGTCATCATTGCTATACTGTTTAATAATTTCTTTGACTAAAAGCAAGTCTAACGGTGTTTTCCAGAAGCACTACTCAGCCTAAAACAACTCTGTATAGCGTGACGTGAGTCAGCCCATCTGAGTGTAGTTTTGTTCACACGCTAGTGCCATGACAGACAGTGGGTGCGCGATTCTACTCATGATAAAATAACTTGAGGGCATCAGTAAACAGATGAGCCAGATACTTGTTTCAGACGAGTATCTGGTACTGATAAAGCATTTTTGACGAACAGGAGTATGAAACGAGTAAAACTCGTAAATATCTGTAATCGTGCTGAAGGAAAATCCTCACTGGGTAACTGACTGTCTTCACGCTCTGTGATTGGCCAGTCACATCGAGCACCCGCTCCTCCCTACACACAAAACTCTGCAGCTGGGAGCTCAGTCCGCGTCCGGCCCATCCACGCACACACACAGATAGTAACAGATCTCTCTGGGCTTGTTTCATTGATGCTCATGTTTCTTCAGTACTCCCTAGGTTTTCTCAGCTCGCTTCTTCTTCGGTTGAATATTTAAAGTTGCTTTTTTTGTAACGTATGTGGTGCATTGTACAAGACAGAGCTGAAAACGGCTCGTGCTGCGTCACTGCCTCCGGTCGTTTTTTTTTTTTTTAATTTTAACTCTCTCTCTCTCTCTCTCTCTCTCTCTCTCACCTTAATCAACATTGTTTTGTTTAACTGTGTGTGGGAAAAATGCTAAGAATGTTAAGAAAAAATCAGTTTAATAAAATAAAATATAAAAAGTTGTGTCTGGTTCTAGTATTTCATATTTCCTAGTTCCTACTGCATGAGTTCAGATGTATTAATTCATGCACTTAAACATTAATGTTCTGATTTTATTGAAAACCTTGTTCTGTAATAGTTCCTTTACTATTGTGATCAAAAATATTTAATGTCAGTTCTGAGGTTGCTTTGTAAATAGTTTTCAAATAAACAATACACAGCAGCTTCTGATCAATCCATATCAATTTCAGATTTAAAATAATGTATTGATGTAAACCACACCCCCTTCTGGTTAAACCACACCCACTTCCGGGTTGTGCCACACCCACTCAGAGTACAGATACAGATAATTTAGATGGTTGAACAGACACAGATACAGATAGTGGTGTACTCGCTCATCCCTAGTAAACAGTGTAAGGTAACGTGTGTGTTCCACAGAAACACAACTCAGCTGAAAAATGGTGGTGCTGCTTGACGTTTTGCTCAGTGTTTTGGCTTTTTGTCAGACTCTGAACCAGAAAATTGCTGCAGGTAGTGAAGAAGAAGGCAAAATGAACCCGGAAATTGCTGCAAGTAGTGAAGAAGAAGGCAAAAAAATCCAGAGTCCGCTAGCCAATCAGCAGCCAGAATCACGATGCCGGCCTGACTCAGCCTTCCCAGGTACTTCAACAGAGCATGGACTAAAAATAGGGGAGAAAGTAGAGGGAAAATACTGAACCATGCTTTTGGGAACAGTGGTCGGGCCGAGCTGCATCGGTCTGAGTTACTCTGAGTAGTTTTCCTGGAAAACCACCATAAGATATTACTAAAGGCTACATTGAGGCTATTACTTTCAATGTCAACAGGAATTTTGAAATCCCCATCTACAATGAGCTTATCAGTATTTAGCATCAAATCATATATAAAAAAAAAACCAACACAAAATCTCAGATCTGATCCAAAAATTGAGAGTAGGGGCCTGGTGGACAATACAAAACTACAAACAAAAATGGTTTTAGAGCTTTGCAGTCTGGATTACAAAAACATACCATACCAAATATATTTGTATTGCACATTTAAAGACAGCATGTCAGCTGACCAAAGTGCTGCACAGAGTAAAAGCATCAAACATAAGAACCACAAGACACACAGATCGCACGTAGAGCAGTCATGTAGCTAATTTTGGGAACACGTAGCAGTAGGTTGTCAGCAGACCTGGAGGGGATGTAGGAGTGAGCAGCTCTGACAAGTAAATGGGAGCTAGACCATTTAGAGCTTTAAAGGCATAATTTTAATCTTTCAACTGCACTTGGTAGTACACAGGGAGCCAGTGTAGATTGGCTAATATGGGTGTGATGTGACAGTGTCTGAGTTTGTAAGAAATCTTGCGGCAGCATTCTGGACTTTCTGTAAACAACTGAGGGCAAATGCATTGAAAGAGAACTGACATAGTCCAGTCTGGAGGTGATAAATGCATAAATAACAGATTCCAGGTCTTTTAAAGGGACTTTACGGAGTTTTGAATTTTTATGCTCGCGATTGCCCCCTCAGGCCAAAAGCATAACGGCAGCTTCAATAGTTGGCTCGTGCACGAGGCGCGCATGCTGTACGTGCACACTCCTTAACGAAAATAACAGCTGAGACAGTCAGCTCCGTGTGTGTGTGGCCCAGAGGACAGAGGACAGTTGAACGCACAGCTAATTTACTAAATAATTTGGTTCTGTACGTTTATCTTCAGCACAGCCAACAAAGGTTTAAGATGGGTCAGTCCGTCAGCTTCACAGATCATTCCCTTCCCTTGCTTGAAAAATTGTTCCAAAATGAAAGTTGAGCCCACATCTTTTTTATCTGTGAATTTAATGCTGTTCGGCTAGTCTCAAATAAAAATTTGGGCATCTTACTGTAAAAAAATATACCATTAATGTAAAAAACAAACACTGAATAAATTTAGTTCACATCAAAATTCGAACCTGAATCTTCCACATGGAAGTCCATCATCTTACTAAGTGAGCTAAAGCACCCATAATATCTTCTGTATATCCTTGATGACAGCTGAAACAACGTTCAAAGAACGGTTCGGAGTGAAAATGGCTATTTTGTTGCTAATTTGCAGGAAATATCTAGAAGAAAGTAGCTAAGGGTCCTCAGAAATGTAGCTAGGTTCATCACTAGGCGTTAGGAACAGCGACAGTCGCTGAGTTGGCACTGCCTCTCTCTGCTGCTAAAGCTACTGATAGTAAATGCTACGGGCGATGCCTGAGCGTGAACGCGCATGAAGCAGCCTGCTCGACCCGAGGAGCTCTCTTTTTCTGTGATTTTACAGAAAAACAGGCAATCACAGTAAAAATGCCAGGGCTCATTCTACAGGACCAGGGCACTGCAGGAGAATGTATGAAGAAGAAATTTATTATTTCTATACATGTTTTGGCTGTCAAACTTCCATAATGCCCCTTTAAGACAAACTAAGAAATAGCTTATCAAAAGAACTGTAGCTATTAATTATTAAGGGATTGATTAATAAATCTGAATAAAAAATGGTTGCTACTCCTCCTCGCCCTGTACTTTGCGTAATATGATGATTTAAATAATTAGGGGTTGACTCATTTAAACCAACATAATCATTTTGCTGTAACCAGGATTCTGTGAGAGAGAGAGCAGAAAAATGTGATTATCACAACTCAAGTCAATAACCAAGAAAGTTTTAGAAAAACTGTGTGCAACAAACATAGAGTGTGTTATTTGCTGCGGGATGAGAGACTTTCAAAGGAGCAGTTTGATGGATCGATCAAGATGCAATCATTTAGAAGGAGGCGTATGCTGAATTGGATAAAGTTTTTCTTCTTCTTTTTTGTCAAAACATTTAATTTATTGGTTTAACATTGGTTTGTGAGAAGCATTTCAAGCAATATGGCAAAAATGTTCCAGAAAAGCTTTTCAGACTACCTGCTGTCCGTCAAGTTTTTTCCCCTCCTTTGTTTTATTTATTATGGATTCCATCTTTTCATGGTTTTGTGAATTGTGAGTTATTTCACAAAAGTAAAGTGGGGTTACTATTCCGGTTGCCCAGATTTTATTATAAAGTCAGCAATGTCTAATGAACTAAATGTTTTACTATTTTTTTTTATTTATTAAGCATTGAATTTCACTTTCTAATTAAACTTGCACTGGATCATAAGACCCTGAACAAAGGGTACAGTAGCAATAGATTTTAGGAGTTCATGTATTATTAATGAACTAGGTTAGGGTCATATCAGCTTAAAACTAAAGATGCGTAGCCCTTGCTTGTAGCAGCCACATTTACTCTGATTTTCTGGGATTAAAAATACATGAAGTTGTGAAAATGTAACTTTTACAACATCTGTTGCATTCTGAAGATTTTATTGGTCTTGCTGGATAATTAACCTCCTGGGAGGAAGAGTGATTAGTGTGCATTAGTCTTGGATAAAATCCACATGGGAGTCCGCAGTTGTTCCTGTCTGCAGAGGATGCGGAACCTCTCTTTTCAATCCGTTTTATGTTTACCAGATTGTCCTCTATCTTTTTTATTTTTATTTTTGCACCAGCTGGACTTTAGGTGTGCCAGGTTGCTGTCCTGATTTGTACAATGATTAAGAAACTTTTTCCCCTGGAGAAAGCGATATTTTGACCAGATATCTCGTGATGATGATGTTATGATGGCCAATATCAAATGTCTAGCTTCTTTTCAGGATCCCACTCTATAAACTGAAATTAACTTTACAATCCTCGTAAAACTGGACATTTAATGGATCCTCAGATTTACTCTTTTGCAAACTGAAATAGAAGGACCTCATAAGTAGGTATTGCATCCCTCTACAGCAGGAATCAAGTCCACCTTACATGCATCTCTTTTCTTGCAAATGTGTTTGCTCCCCCCTTGCAGGTTGTTACCAGAATGTTGCCAGCGATAACCGATCTGCTTCATCCCTTAGACCAACAAAATGCTGCTGTTTGTGAGGCTGGCGGTGGCAAACTGAGATAAAGGGATAGAGGCAAATCTTTGTGTGTGTGTGTGTGTGTGTGTGTGTGTGTGTGTGCGTGTGTGTGTGTGTGTGTGTGCCTTCTGGGTGCATGGATCATATCTTTCAACAAATGTTTTTCTAGGCAAAGTTAAAAGCTGGCAAAATTCCTTCCTATTTACAGATTAAGATGGGATGAGTGTGATAATCTCAGGTATTATGATAAATCTTGTGTTTTAGCTAAGAGGATCTTTAGGTTATCACCCAAGCCTGTGCTTTTATTGTGTGTGTTTATACACCTGCATTTGTTGTGCAGTGATTAAAAAGAAATTAGTCAGATTATGCTTTGAATGTTTGGATTAAACAACAATATTTTAAATCACTTTGCTTTTTTCTCTGTGCTAATAACTAAAGTTACATTCTGTTTTGTAAACCATCGGGGCTTGGCTAGACGTGGCAAATGTTATTTTTGTACTGTAACATTCAACAGACCTTTAAGGGAATATCTCACCCCTGTTACACACTGAAAGCATCAGCAACAGGGATTGGCAGCGGAACGTCGCTGCTTCAAACAGAATCCTTTATAGTCTATGGGGTAATTTAAACCAGCTGCGACGCAGCAGTTTTCAGGCATGTTTCAGGCATGTTCCCGAAGCGACACGCTGCACTACACCTCTAAAATCTCTAGGATCGGGTTCTATTTTTAAAACGAGCTGATTCTGGGACATGTCATTTTCCATGGTTAACATAGGGCTAGACAGGAAATCACACACAGTTTTAGTGTAAAACCCCAGTAATCTTCTAAATAAAAATACTACTAAAATGCAGTTTCGTAAATATGTAGCCTAGCTTACATGTGACCCAACGGCTTATTTACTCGCTGTATCCTTAAAGAAGTGCAGTGGTGTGTTTTTCATGGCTTTAATCCTGGCAGTGGAGAGGAGCAACATCATTTATGACATCAAACAGTAATAGCAAATGTGATTTCCTTCATTTTTGGGTTCAGTTCAGTTCAGTTCATTTTATTTCAAACATATACATTCACCAACATTTCATAAAATCATTCCATGCAGTTGTTTGAAAAGGAGTAGGGAGAAGTATATACATATTTAGCCCTACCCCCTCAGGTTTACATCCTCATCATCTAAATTTGAACAACAAAAACATTTACAATGCCTTCAAAAAAAAAATTCTCATGTTCAATTAGAACCATATTTAGATTTGCTAATTTGTAGAAGAGATTAAACATCGGTTTGCATGCCGTCCTGGGTTAATTGCATTTTCTTCATTCTTATACTTATTTAACATTTCTTTTTTGAGTTTTATTTTAAACTGGTTTATATCACTACTGACCTTTATTTCTTCTGTTAACTCATTCCAGAATTTAACGCCTGCTATTGAAGTAGCCATCCTTTTCAATGTTGTTCTTACTCTTTGTACTTTTAAATTCCACTTCCCTCTAAAATTATACCTCCCTTCTCTTTCTAAGAACAATTTACTTATTTCAAGTGGGAGCATCCCTTTCCTTATATATTATTTGCACTGTTTTAAATAGGGATGAGCGAGTGCACCACTATCTGTATCTGTATCTGTTCAACCAACTAAATTATCTGTATCTGTACTCGGAATGGGCGTGGCATAACCCGGAAGTGGGCGTGGTTTAAAAGGAAGTGAGTGTGGTTTACATCAATATATTATTTTAAGTCTGAAATTGATATGGATTGATCAGAAGTTGCTATGTGTATTGTTTATTTGAAAACTATTTACAGAGCAGCCTCAGAATAGAGATTAAATATTTTGATCACAATAGTAAAGAAACTATTTCAGAACAAGTGTTTCAATAAAATCAGAACATTAATATTTAAGTGCATGGATTAATACATCTGAACTCATGCAGTAGGAACTAGGAAATATGAAATGCTAGAACCAGACAAAACTTTATATATTTTTTTTATTTTAATTTGATTAAACTGATTTTTTTCTTAACGTTCTTGGCATTTTCCCTCACAAAGTTAAACAAAACAATGTGGATTGAGGTGTGTGTGCGTCTGAGAGATAGAGAGGGAGAGAGAGGGAGTAAAAAAAAAATTTAAAAAACCCGACCGGAGCAGTGAGTGACTGACGCAGCACGTCAGCTCTGTCTTGTCAAATGCACCACGTAAGTTACGAAAAAAGTAACTTTAAATATTCAACCGAAAAAGAGGCGAGCTGAAGAAAACCTTGGGAAAACTGAAGAAAGGTGAGCAACAGTGAAGCAAGCACAGCAAGATCCGTTACTGTCTGTGTGTGTGTGTGGATGAGCCGGACGGACTGTGCTCCCGTCTGACTAGAGAGTTTTGTGTGTAGGGAGGGGTGGGCGCTCTATGTGACTGGCCAATCACAGAGCATGAAGACAGTCAGTTACTGGATTTTCCTTCAGCACGATTACAGATATTTACCAGTTTTACTCGTGTCATGCTCGTACTCGTCAAAAACGCTTTATCCGTACACTCGTCTGAAACGAGTATCCGGCTCATCCCTAGTTTTAAACTTGACCAGGTCCTGGAATTTTAAAGCTTGCATCTTAATAAAGAGTGCGTTTGTGTGAGCCCTATACCCTTCCTGATTTATTAGTCTAATAGCCCTTTTCTGCATTATGATTATAGTCTGAATATTACTGTTATATGTGTTTCCCCAAACCTCTACACAATAACTCAAGTTTGGTAGTAAAGCACAATATAACATATATAATGTTTTCCTATCCCGAAAATGTTTTACTTTCCCCAAGACAGCAATGCCCCGTGCTAACTTTCCCCTCACATAAGTGATGTGTGATTTCCAACAGGCCTTATGATCAATGATCACACCAAGAAATTTTATGGTATTAACCCTTTCTAGATATACATTATCAACACAAATTTCAATGTTAATGTTTTTCTTATAGTTTCCGAATAACATAAATTTTGTTTTATTTAAATTTAAGGACAATTTGTTTCTATCAAACCACTTCTTTAATATCTTTAACTCCTGTGTGATCACCTCCACAACCTGTTGAAATTCCCCACTTGAACAAAGTATATTGGTATCATCTGCAAAAATTACAAACTTTAGCATCTTCGATACTTTACAAATATCATTTATATACATTATAAACATTTTTGGTCCCAATACTGATCCTTGACGTACTCCACATTCAATATCCATCAATTTAGATTTAAACTCATTTATTTGTACATATTGCTGTCGATTCATCACATAGCTTTTTAGCCAATCCACACACACACGCATTTTTAAAAAAATAATAGTAGTAGAACTGAGTTAATATATTTTCTTTGGTTTGCTTAATAAACAATGTGTAGACAGAATATCCTTACATGGCATCAGATTATCGTAGTTTAGTTCAGGTGAAGCAGTGATTCTTCCTGCCTGAGATTCTGCAGCTCAGAGCTGGGAGGGAGGGGGTTAGTGAATCGTTGTCCTCCGAGTGAGGCCAGCTATGGAGGAACTGAGTGATTCGTTCATGCCACAAGTCAGCACCAGACATTTTTTGCTAGCTCTCAGGAAGGGAGGGGGTGGGTGACTCAAACGTGTGGTTATCAGAGCGATGCTGCTGTGAACTAGTGATGGGAATTCCGGCTCTTTTTAGAGAGCCGATTCTTTTGGCCCAGCTCACCAAAAAGAGCCGGCTCTTTCGGCTCCCAAGTGGCTCCTCAGATTTTCTGTTGCGTAGAGTACATTTATAACCAAAATAATGCAAAACTATATGTAAAATTATTTACTAATGTAAAAAAAAATGCAAAATATTAAATATTTATCATTCATATGGATTTAATAACTGAACACTTTAAGAAATCTCCACTTTCCAACTGCTGGCGCTCATTTTCTCACTGTCTTTGTCGCACTCTCCTCCCTCTCGCTCGCCTTTTTCCTCCTCATTCCCTCTCGTCTCCCTCCACCCGCATGTGCTCTGTTGTGTGTCTGAGTCTAATCCTCCCTCTTCCCCACCCCTACTGCTCTGTATGTGGACAGTCTGGACACACAGTTACACATGTTGACCAATCGCCTGTAGCTTTCACCAAGGCAAGGGGGAGGGGGGAGGGGAGGGGACGGCTCCCAATGACGAGCCGGCTCCCGTCGTTCACTTCAAAGAGCCGGCTCTTAGAGCCAGTTTGTTCGCGAGCGACACAACACTACTGTGAACTAATAAACTATTCTCCTGATGTGAGCTTTGTACTCATGGTTTTATATTCCAGCCCAGAGCAGGTAAGACAATGTTTTTGCTGAGAAACTGGCTGTTGTTTTTTCCGCAATTTTATTTGTGCTAGATATTATTATACTAATGATATTAGTTTGCTAACAGTAACAGGGACTGTCTGTGCACCCTAGGGCGGCTCCTCGTAGCTCATCCCCATCAGTGTGTGTGAATGGTAAATGACTGATTGTGTTGTGAAGCGTCTTGGGGGGTTGTAGAACCCTAAGAGGGCCAGTCACCATTATCCTGGCCCATTCTTCCAGAGTCAGAGCAGCCCCATATTTTATAAAAATGAGGTCACAATAGTTGTAATAAAAGTGAAATGATCATACAAATTCATAACTAGTGTTTTTTTGCAAATGTTAGCCAAAGGTAATGTGATCTTGACCTCCACTTTAAGCCTAGTAGCAAACTAAGGCCTCGATTGACCACAGATTTTGTTTAGAATTGATCTGATGAGGAAAAGCCCAAGTCAAGGTCCCACAACATAAAATGGAGAACATTATTTTGGAGTATTTTTATTAAAAGCAGCCTCTAAAAAAGCCTCATGGCAAGAGATAGGTGATCCTCAAGCAATCTCTTGAATCTTCTTCTTCTTCTGGGGATTTATGGTGGTTGACAAACAATGTGAGAGCTCAGTTTTTAAAATTACTCACGAAAATGGGCAATGGGTAGGAACTACTGCAATGATCTCTTGAAGCTGCACCAAGCAGACCTTATGTTCTATTTGGTGTAGGCGTTGGCCTTAAAGGCTACTATTGGATAAGTGGTCTATCCAACCACTCAAGAGCTTTCAATTTAAGCTTGCCCACCATGCGCCCTGCTCCAGGAACACAAGCCTAACTTTCATCTCCCATTTTCTCTTCATACTGTGACCTAAAGTGCAAAATTATCATTTTCAAGAGCAAAATTGTCCTGAAGACATCTCACCATGTCCAGCAATGCTGTGTGGAATTCCCCTTCCTGACACAAGCTACATCACAAGCGGCGACCTCCATGCCAAATGTGAGGTCTGTCTCAGGGCTCACCATGCAGGCCTCGCCCCCTGTTCACCTATGCCTTGGGCTGAAAAGCTCCACCACACTGAGTTCTTCACCTCCACCACTGGCGAGAACTTCCAGGTGGTAAGAACTATTCGCTAGACAAGGTGCTTTAGCCACCAAATTTTTGGTGCCAGTTAGGAATCAGGTGACTCCGTCTGGACTAAATAGTGTTGCTGATGATGATGCTGATTGCCACAGCCCTGCTAGTCCTTGAGTCTGGATGAGCCACTCTCAGCAGGAGCCTCCACTTCACTCTAGGCCCATTTACAAGAGGAAAATGCAATAAGCCAGCCCCAATTCAGAAGAGCTGAAGGCCACTATCAGTCATATGGGCTCTCATTACACCTGAGCAGTGCCACTGACTGATGGGACCCCATGCAAAAGGATCCCCAACTAAATATTGAATGCTATACATGCTCATACTTTTCAGTTCGCCCACATTTCTAAAATTCCTTTTTTTACGTTGGTCTGAATTGGTATTCTAATATTCTGAGATACTGAATTTGGGATTTTCATTAGTTGTTGAAACATGATATTGGTAGGTCTTTAGACAAATGTGAGAGAACCACTTTAATAAGTTTTTGAATCTTCAAAAAACTTAATTTTGTATCTCCTTATAGACTGAAGATGTTAGGTTGTTATGAGACAAGAAGAAAATCAAAACTCATTTGTTTTCCAGATTTGTTAATGTAAGCTGTAAGGGTGGAGTCAGACAACTGACCGCATAATATCCAACCCCATTAGAGTCTCTGGACTTCAGACACCACCCAATATCAGACCCTGCTCTACTTTTCCAGTCTGCAGCTGGGACCCTCTTGTATTTTCTGACATATCGGGAAAAGAAATGTCTTGTCTACAGTTATTTAAAGATCTAACTCCAGCACTGCATGCCTGCTAAAAAACACTCCACCAATCAGCCTGGAAAGCACATTTTAAACAAACACATCAAACATTGTATAGAGATCCTCATTGACAGCTGTGCATCCAATTACATGAATTAAGAAGCACAATCATCACACACATGCCGGTATCAGAGTGATGCCTCTTAACAAGAAGCAGTGTTAGTGAAAGGTTTTCCCTCCCACACACACTCATGCAAACAAGAGTAAAGAGCAGTGTGAGAGCTCTTGTGCCTCTGAAGTCATTATGTTTTTGCATAAGCATTTGTCTTCAATGTGTGTATGTGTGTGTGAGAGAGAGAGGGAGAGAGAGAGAGAATGTGGGTGGGAAAATAGATTTTTGGAGGCTCACACAAAAGTAGAGAAAGTTTCGCAATAACTACATTTTCATTTTCAGTTGAGTGAATCCTGACATGTTTGAAGAGTGAACAGCAGGAAGTTCACTCAAAAACAAAACAACATTGAAAAACCACAAGTTTAGTTATTGTTGGGGCTGCGCAGTGGTTAGTGCTGTTGCCTTGCAGCGAGAAGGTCCCAGGTTAAAATCCTGTCCTGGGGTCTTTCTGCATGGAGTTTGCGTGTTCTCCCTGTGCATGCGTGGGATCTCTGCGGGTCATCCAGCTTCCTCCCACACTTCAAAGACATGCCCCTAAGTGTGTGCTTGGTTGGTTGTCCTGTGTGTCTCTGTGTTACCCTGCAATGGACTGGCAATCTGTCCCGCCTGTTTGCCCGGTGAGTGCTGGAGATAGCCACCGGCCCCCCACGATCCTGTGTAGACAAGCTGGTATAGAAAAGGAATGGATAGATAGGCTTTGTTGCAGATTTGGGAAGCAAATTTATTTTAAATGCACACTGCGGCTGCATGCAACGGAGACACAGAGACTGCGGTAGCAGCACTGTTACATCTAGTTTTTGTGAGACATGCACAAATGTGCATTTTGAGCATAATTTTTGTGTAGTCTCATCTCTCCCGCATGTCTTGTCATGTTTTAGTCACCAAAGAGTGATTTTTAGCTCATAAGCATTTTATTTTTGTTATGAGAAAAGGGGCATCGACAAAGTAATTTTGTCATCGTTACCCCTTTTCTCACTGGAAGCATCAGCGTCACTGCTTCAAACAGAATCCATTATGGGGAGTTTCAAACCAGCTGCAACGTGACAATTTCCCAGAAGCGCCACGCCACGCCGCGCCGCGCCGCGCCACGCCACGCCGCGCCACGCCGCGCCGCGCCGCGCCACGCCACGCCACTAAAGGTGGAAATGGGTACTATTTTTGCCACGAGACGCTTTTGAGACACGTCCCTTTTTGTGGTCAACACAGGCCTAGACAGGAAATCACACATGGTTTCAGTGTAAAATCACTGGTAATTTTCAAAATAAAAGTATGGCAGCAATGCAAAATTTACTCCCTGCATTGTTCCAGAAGTGCAGCGGTGTGTTTTTCATAGCTTTAATCCTGGCAATGGAGAGAAACAACATCAAATATGATACCAAACAGTGATATTATGCATCATTTCCTTCCTTTTGGTCTAAACCTTACCCTTCTTTTGAGGTTTAAGTTAGTATATTTTGTGGATTATGCCTGCAAACTCTTGAAAGTGTACATTTTGTATTGATAGCAGGTCATATTTTGTGTGTTCTTGCCACACAGCCACTTGCACAAGATGAAAAAAGATTTCAACAAAGATCCCCCTATAGCTTATTTCAAGGGAATCTGTGACTTTTATGAATAATATATCACTATTTAGATAGAAACTATAACGCAATTCTACTCAATTGTCTTTAAGACAAACGTTTGCGGGTTTAAGGATGTTTATCTCAAACCTGCTGACAGTTTCAACTGAAGACTAAAGTCTCCCTTAGAGCGTCATCTGACTTCTGCCGTTGTGACATTTATCAGCCGGTCTTTAAACCCGCAAATGAATGTCTCACCAAAAAAGAAAAGTGAGTAATTTTGATTTACAACGAAGACAAAATGAACTTTTTTATTCTAATGCAATTCTACATTTAGTACTAACTTCAGTGTTTGGTTTACCAAAGTGTTGTTGACCCTACGGCTTTTAAAAGTGTGTTTTTCAGGAAAAACATTTTTTAATGATTATTTCTGACTAAAATCAGTCACAGAGTTTTTCATGCAGGCTGAACATGAAAATAGTCTCCTACACCTATCTCCTGCATTAGCCTCTGATAGAAAACAGATGGTGAAACTCTAGAATTTAAAAGTCTGATAGATCTACATAACACTGTCACTTCAGATTCATGGACTCACCCATCTTGACTTGCAATGGAGAAGGCTGTTGTTGGCTTAATGTCCAGGAAACCGCAGAGGATGTCTTGGGAAGTACAAGCTAACCGTTAGCATTAGCAACTGCACCACATGACATAACTCCTCCAGACTTGAGTAATTTGTAGAGTTAAAACATCAACATTGCAGAGCAAACTAAATCAGTTGTATAGCGATGTTGCTGTTATCCAATCAGATGTTCAATTATAGACTCAAACACCTGCTATCTGTGATGCAATCTTTTAATTCCTGGAAAAAACTTAGATAAGTATTGTGAAATTTGTTCCATTAAGTTGCATAATAACATTTAAATTTTTAGCCAAATTATCCAATCCATTCAATTACTGCTAATTTAGGAGGCACTCTAACGCTATTGGAATATAAAATAAAAATACCGTATTTGATGTTTTCTAGAGTTGCAGAACAAAATTAAGTAAAGGTACTGTAATCCTAATATGGAAATAAACATTATAATAACATTACAGTACAACTGTAATAATAATACAGTAAAATTGTAATAAAATTACAGTAAATTATTGTAAAATTACAGTAAAAATGTAATGAAATGACAGTAAAATTGTAATAAAATTACAGTACAAACTGTAAAAAAGTTACTTTTGGGGGCTGTAAAATCTACAGTAATTAGCTGGCAACCCTGCTGCCAGTAATTTACTATAAAATTTACAATACATTTTTAACAGTGTAGCTCAGTTTGGCCAGACGGCCTGCTCTGGAAAGGGTCTTCTATTTAAGGATTATGGAGGCCACTGTGCTCTTACAGGAACCTGAAGTGCAGCAGAAACTTCTTGTAAGGTCTTATATAGACAGGTGTGTGGCCATGTGATATTTCAGTGTCTTTTTTAATAGTGCTGCAGAAATTTCTGAAATCCTGTGTTTTTCTGTCAATATGGGGTGGCGTCTGTACATTAATGAGGAAAAACAAGAATTTAATTTTTTTTAGCAAACGCCCGCTACAAGAAATAACCTTTTTCTTTTCCTCAAAGACCCAATAAGCCACGAGGAAGAAGGAAGTTTGGACATTTTTGTTTTAAGAAAAGATGGATAGAAAAAAATCAGCTGATGTGCATGTTTTATGATTTTCCTAATGCTTTTCTACTAAAACCACATTCGCATTTCCAAAAAAAAAAATTGTTTTCATCTGCATAAGATAAAGGGTATGAACATTTTCAGTTAGACATCTGTAAGAAAGTACAACTGCATCTTTAATGGCCACTTTTCAGATTTCTACCCATGTCTCTTTTAATTTGAAGTAAAGCAGCCTGTAAAGATTTCAATAATTAGGGCTGCAGCTAATGAATGAGTGGGAAAAAAGTAAAAATGGTCACATTTGTGGGTTTCTAAGACTGTAGCAAAAAAGGAAAGGATTGAGTCATAAAATATTTCTTTGATCTCATAAATAATGCATAAGTGACAGCCACAGAACTAACAGGGAGAAAATGACAGTTTCACCTATTTAAACCAACATTTTGAAAGAAGATCAAAGGAGGATTTTTTTTCCTTTTTTTCTGTTTGACATTTTTTTAATATAGCTTCAGGGCTTTTCCATTACTCTCTGCAATACAAATAATGTTTAAATGACCCTAATTGGAGGCTCATTGTGAGCAGAATAAATGTGGGTGGCAGCAACACGGTTTTAAATAAAATAATTATAATTGTAAACCTGCAAACAAACGTTTCACAATATGTGCTACTGAAGCCTTTTCCTGAAATATGAGTGTAAAAGGGTACAGGTCTTGATCACACCTTGTTAAACAATGTGCAGGGTGTAAGTGTGGTGATGTATCATGGTCAATCTTTCAATGGTAGCATTTTGGAAACTAGAAACCCAGCAAATGATCTGTCACCTTTGGTCTTTAGCCTGGTGCTGCACAACCAGTAGGCTTTGATCACTGGACCTCAGTGACCTGCTGGGGGTGTAGGGACTGAGAAGATCACCAATGTATGATAGTGCTTGTCCATGTAAGGCCCTAAAACCAGAACCAGGATCTTGAAATGAACCCTGAAGTTGACTGGCAGCCAGTGAAGCTGGAGGAGAAGCGGGGTGATGTGGGTGTGTTTGGAGGACTTCGTCAGATGCCGAGCACAGGCATTCTGAACCACCTGTAGACGGTTCAGGGAGGTTCTGCTCAGACACATGAAAAGAGAGTTAAAGTAGTCTAAGCATGAGGAGATGAAGGTGTGGAGAACTGTCTCAAGTTCAGAGCGGGACAGAATGGGACTCAGCTTAGCAATGTTCCTTAGATGGAAGAAGGAAGAGCGAACAAGAGAACTGACATGAGAATCCAGGGTGAGAGCTGGGTCAAAGGTCACACCAAGACTCCTGACAGAGGGTTTGGTGTGAGAAGCAAGCTGACCAAGAGAGTCTCTGATGTAGAAAGTTCTCAACCATCGAGTTTTTAATACAATCTAATCAGGTGTGTAACAGCTGCAGCAGAGACATCTCATGGGGCTTAAAGTTCTCTGCCAGAAGCAAATTTCTTTGAATCGCATGTGTAAAACAGTTTTAAAACATCAGCTGAAAAAGGCTTTTGGATTTTCATGGCTGGATTTATAAGGCAATTCGTCCATCCATCCGCCATCCATCCATCCATCCAGCTTTTCCGAATCAAGACCACGGTCTCAGATTTAGAGGAGCTGATTCTCATCCCAGCTACTGCAATTGTGTAACGAGATTAAATAAATCTTATTATAAAATAATTTAGCCTTCTGAATATTTAATTTTTTCCTGTTTTTTTCAGGTGAGCTGACATAGTCCAGGTGATCCTCTGATAGAGTATCATGTATTTGTATCCTGTTGCTTTCTGCGTGATCACTGTTAATCTTTTCTGAAGCTGCCTTGCTTAAGAGTGACTGATTGGCAATTGCAGAGTGAAGGGATGTCTTGTTCAATTTGTCCGCCTTTCTCAGCTGGTTCTATAATACAGCAGGTTTGCAGTGACAGGGTCTCTTTGTAATCCGATGGCCTTCCCCATTGCATCAGAACCTGCCTGGAAAATTCTGCTCCACACTTTGCTGTCCACTAAGCATTTCTGCTGAAGCTTTTAAACTATTGCAGTCAGTTGGTTTGCCCGTTAAGAGTCTGCCAGTTTGGAGAAAAAGCATTAGCATTTAAATTCAAGTGCCTGAAGGTATCATAGATCAGAGTCTTGGATCTGGCCGTTTGGAAGGTTGGGGGAGATATTTAAGTTTGTGAGGCTAAAAGTCTTTACAAAACTCAAGTTATCGAATTGATGATCTAAAGTTTAAGACTATGTGCCCTAAAAATGCCAGGTCTGTGCAAAAATTGGTATTCATTGTCATTTTCTGTCAAAAGGTCATGACAGTATGACTACCTGATGGCAAAGGTAAAAAAAAATTAAAAAATAAAAAACTGGTCAGGTTGTTGCGACTACTCAAACAGGGTCTCTCACAGCATGCTGCTTACTTAGGATGCTATAAGATAGTCATGTGGAATTTCTTAAATAATCCTGAGGGTTATGGAACAAAATAAATCACCAGCACTGAGTCAGAGGATTCAACTGGCTCTCCATCAATACACTAGATGGACATTTTAAAGATGAACTTAACGTTTTTACTGGTACCAACTTAAGAGCTTCAAAAAACAAACAAACAAAAAGCCTTTACAGGCTTCATCTCAATTTGCCAGAGAACAGTCCATTTGGAATTTGCAAGAGAGCACCAAATACAGGATTGAAAGGTGGAAGAAAGTTTGTTACTGTGATGAGAAGAAATTTGACCTAGAAGGTTCTAATGGTTTCCAACATTACTGACAAAACCATAACCTTTTAGGACCATACTGCATGTTCCCTGATATAAACCCAACCGAGAACCTTTGGGTTGTACAGTGTAGCAGGAGGATCACTTGCACCTGCTACTCATCAGTGGGCTGATCATCAGCAGATGGTGCTGTGCATCACTTCCCTCTATCAGAGGTTTTATCTTGTGGTCATGCAACTGCCTGATCACTAACCATCAGCCAGTTTGGCCAGGAAAGAACCTGTCATAAATAAATATGTTGAACAAAATATAAATACAACACATTTTTTTTTTTGCTCCCATTTTTCATGAGCTCAACTCAAACATCTGAACCATTAACAGTGATTGACTATAGAAAATACATGAACCAAATAAAAAATATGATCTAGGAAGAAAAACAATGAAGGACTGGGGCTGAGGAGTGGCTAAAATAAATGCAGCAGAGGCTGAGTTTTGTTGTTGGTTTAAAAAACCCAGAACATAACTTGAAATTACAATTTTTTCGAAGATTTTTTTTTAAATAAACTGTAATTTTTTAAATGTATTTATTACCCATAAACCATCATTTTGTAAGGAAACAAATGGATAAGAAACATGTAATAGTACACATTTATTAAAAAGTAGTCTTTATTCATATGTACCTTCCCATAACAGATCATGCAAACCTCAGCTGGTATGCTCTTTTCGGCAACACACCTGTTAAACTGTGCTTAAAAAAAATCACCAGCCACAACTGATACTTGGCACCAACAACCATGCCATGTTCAAAGTCACTTAAATCACCTTTCTTCCCCATTCAGGAGCTCGGTTTGAACTGCAGTGGATCATCTTGACCATGCCAACATGCCTAAACGCATTATTTTGACACCATTGATTGGCTGTTTAGTCATTTGCGTTAATAAGCAGTTGGACAGGTGGGGGTTTGCGAGGACTGAAGCCAAGGAAGAAATTCATGTAAAAAAATTGGGGCTCATGAAATATATAATTTTATTAAGATTTGGTTTCTGGTGAGCATTTTTTGTGCAAGACGAAAGGTGTTACAAAAGTTAAAGGGTGGGGTAAGAGTTGAGAATGTCAAGTTACAACACCCCATCATCTAAAGCCCAACATTTCATTCCAAACCTTTGTTTATGTCTTTCTTTATTTATGCTTATTTTTAGTTTGCTGGATTTGATCTTCCATTCCACCCTTTTATTTTCCACTTGCTGCCTGCAGATTCTGAGTGGTAAATTATATGATGCAATCAGAAGCACAGCTTTTACTAATAAGAGTTAAAAGGAGCAAAACAGCAGTAGACCTCACTCCAAACCAGTTGACTCAACACAAGTGTTCAACAATCAGAATATGGAACATGCAACATGTTGCCTCAGGAGGTTTGTTCAGCTCCTATTCTATTAGCCTTTGATGTCTGGAATGTTTTTTTTTAAACAGATAAATGTCACTTTAAACATTGTTATTAAAGCTGTTATAACAAATCTGGAAAACAAATTAACTTGAAACAGTTATTTTTCGTGCAACTTAACAACGTTCTAACATAGTCTAGCTATACACTTATTGTGGAGATAAAAAAAATGGAAAAAGATAACGTGGTTCGGCCAAATTGACAACTGGATGGTCCAATAGTTGCTTTTGGTCTGAGTCGGGGTATTGGCAGGGGTTTTTAGACAAATGTGAAAGATGGTGCCATATCTGCAGAGATGTGGGCGTTGTACCGGTCTGTCGTGGTGAAGAGAGAGCTGAGTCAGAAGGCAGAAGGCGAAGCTCTTGACTTATCAGTCGATCTGCGTTCTTACCCTCACCTATGGTCACAAGCTTTGGGCAGTGACCGAAAGAATGAGATTGCGGATACAAGCGGCCAAAATTAGTTTACTCCGCAGAGTGGGTGAGAAGTTCAGTCATCCAGGAGGGGCTCGGAGTAGATCTGCTGCTCTTCCACATCAAGAGGAGCCAGTTGAGGTGGCTCGGGCATCTGGTCAGGATGCCTCATGGACGCCTCCCTAGTGAGGTTTTCCGGGCATGTCCAACGGGGAGGAGGCCTAAAGGGAGACTCAGGACACGTTGGAGGGTCTTCTCGACTGGCCAGGGAAGGCCTTGGGATTCCCCCGGAAGAGCTGGCCCAAATGGCTGGGGGGATTGAAGTCTGGGCCTCTCGCTTCAGGCTGCTGCCTCCACGACCCGCCTCCGGATAAGCGGAAGAAAACTGATGGGTGGATGTGAAAGAACCACTTCATTCCACCACAAGATCCCGTACCAAGATGGCGCCGAGGAAGGACGCCCTGGTGCTAACGTGCGTTGTGTTTTGTTTGTTTTTGTCTGTAAATTGTGTGTCAGCGTGCTCTTACACCCGTGAAGAGCTTCTAAACGTCACAACATCAACGCCGACGGACCTACTTCCAGTTTTTTTTAGTGGGTGTTGCGGATTTGGTCCACTTTTTAATTAAGAAAATGAGATGCCGTAGGAGAGGGAAATGTGCGGGAGTGCTCGTGCGTCTACGAAGATGCGGCTCACGTACGCCCTTACCTGGGATCTTCCTCTCCAATGTCCGCTCACTTAGCAACAAGACGGATGAACTGGCGTTGCTGATGAGACGGAACAGAGACTTTTCTTCCTCTTCTGTCTTATGCTTCACGGAGACGTGGCTCAACGAGCAGATCCCGGATTGCACGTTCCATTTGGAGGGATTCCAGCTCCTCCGTGCAGACAGACAGCGGGTCTTATCCGGAGGAAAGACAAAAGGTGGAGGTGTCTGCTTCTGCATCAACAATGCCTGGTGTTCGGATGTGACTGTGATCTCCCAGTATTGCTCTCCTGCCCTGGAATTCCTCTTCATAAACTGTAAGCCATTCTACTCCCCACGTGAGTTCGCTTCATTCATTCTGGCCGCTGTTTACATCCCGACAAGCGCGGACGTGCACGAGGCTCAACGTGCGCTCGTGGAGCAGATACTAAGTGTGGAACAGACCTTTCCGGACTCTCTAGTTATTATCCTCGGTGACTTTAACAAGGGAAATCTGAGCCAGGAATTGCCTAAATACAGACAGTTTATTAAATGCCCGACAAGAGAGCAGAACACCCTGGACCACTGCTACACCACAGTCAGTGGAGCTTATCGAGCCGTGCAGCGAGCTGTTCTCGGCTTCTCAGACCACGCCATGATTCACCTCATCCCCTCATATAGGCAGATGCTGAAGCTCTCCAAACCTGCAGTGAGAACTTCTAAGAAGTGGACCTGCGAGGCTGTGGAGGAGCTTCGCATGTGTCTGGACACAACAGACTCGAACGTGTTTGGATCTTCCACAGACAACTTCGATGAATATACAGACACTGTGACGTCATATATAAAATTCTGTGAGGACAGCATTATTCCAACAAAAACCAGGGTCACTTTTAACAACGATAAGCCCTGGTTCACACCCAAACTGAGACAGCTGAGGAGGGAGAAAGAAACAGCCCACAGAGCTAAGGACAGAGAAAGCTACAAGGGCGCTAAGTACCAGTTCTCAAAAGAGTTGAAAAAGGCGAGATCTCGGTACAATAAACGTCTAAAGGAGCAGTTCTCTGACAATAACACCGCCTCTGTCTGGAGAGGGCTCAGGCAAATCACTAACTACAAGCCGAGGGCCCAACAGGCTGCTGACGATCTACAACTGGCTGAACAACTTAACTCCTTTTATGCAAGGTTTGAAATGCAACACCCACCCCCCACACCCCCTACTGCACAGGTTTCTTCAGCCACTCTGGTGCCACATGCCTCCCCCACCACCTTCACCACTGTGAATAGTACAGTCCCCGCTGACTACCCCTCCCCCTCCACTGCCTTCTCAGTGACAGAAGAGGATGTGCTTAGGGTTTTCCGTAAGCAAAACCCACAGAAATCCCCGGGCCCAGACGGTGTCTCCCCCGCAACCCTGAGACACTGCGCAGAGGTACTGTCTCCAATCTTCACGGACATCTTTAACATCTCCTCGGAGTCCTGCCATGTTCCAGCCTGCTTTAAGCTGTCCACCACTGTCCCTGTCCCTAAGAAACTCCGTAACACTGGCCTGAATGATTATAGGCCTGTGGCGCTGACATCTGTAGTCATGAAGTCTTTTGAGCACCTGGTCCTCCCTCATCTCAAGTCCTTCACCTCCCCCCTCCTGGACCCTCTGCAGTTCGCATACAGAGCCAATAGGTCTGTAGACGACGCCATCAACCTGGCCCTCCACTTCATCCTGCAGCACCTGGACTCCCCGGGAACCTACGCTAGGATCCTGTTTGTGGACTTCAGCTCTGCGTTCAATACCATCCTCTGCTCCCTGCTCTGCTCCAGGACAAGCTCTCCATGCTCAACGTACCCAATTCCACCTGCAAGTGGATCACTGACTTCCTGACGGACCGAAGGCACTGTGTGCGGCTGGGGAACAATGTTTCCACCATTCAAACAATTAGCACAGGATCTCCACAGGGTTGTGTACTTTCTCCTCTGCTCTTCTCCCTGTACACAAACTGCTGCACCTCGAGCCATGACTCCGTTAAACTGATCAAGTTTGCGGACAACACCACCCTCATCGGGCTCATCTCTGACGGTGATGAGTCCGCCTACAGGAGGGAGGTGGAACGGCTGGTGTACTGGTGCAGCAGCAACAACCTGGAGCTCAATGCTCAGAAGACAGTGGAGATGATTGTGGACTTCAGGAAAGTCACAGCCCCATCTCTCCCCCTCGTCCTGACGGACACCCCCGTCACCACTGTGGACTCCTTCCGCTTCCTCGGAACCACCATCACACATGACCTTAGGTGGATGCCATCCATCAGCTCCCTGCTCAAAAGGGTCCAGCAGAGGATGTACTTTCTGCGGCAGTTGAAAAAGGCCAAGCTGCCGGCCCAGATGATGGTGCAGTTTTACACGGCCATCATTGAGTCCATCCTCACCTCCTCCATCGCTGTGTGGTACGCTGGAGCCACAGTGAGGGGCAAACATAGACTGCAGCGCATTGTGCGCTCTGCTGAGAAGGTGATCTTCCATCTCTCCAGGACCTGTACATCTCCAGGACTCGGGGGCATGCAGGTCGGATAGCAGCTGACCCTTCGCACCCGGGTCACAGACTTTTTGAGCCGCTTCCCTCAGGCAGGAGGTTACGGTCCATCCAGACCAGAACCTTCCGCCATAAGAACAGCTTCTTTCCATCTGCCGTTAGACTTGTGAATAGATTATAAACACACAACCATGCTGGTCTTCTGTACTCGACACAACGTCACGTTATCGGCCATGTTACCACTACCTGCCGTTTTTATAGCTGAAAGTTTTATGCTGGTTTTATTATAATTTATTCTGTTTTTAATCTTATTATACATGTTATATGTAGCACATTAGTACCAAAGCAAGTTCCTAGTTTGTGAATTGTTTGTTCACTGACAATGGCAATAAACCTATTCTGATTCTGATTAATTCTTTATTTTTTTTCTCCACGTCATATGTATGTATATATATATATATATATATATATATATATTTATATATATATATATATATATATATATATATATGGCCAGTGTTGGGAACGTTACTTTAAAAAAGTAATTAGTTATAGTTACTGATTACTTTGTCAAAAAAGTAACTCAGTTACTAACTGAGTTACAAGATCATAAAAGTAACTAATTACCAACAAAAGTAACTACTTAGTTACTTTTTTCATTAAAGCATGCAAGAATTACTACAATAGTAAAATATAAATGACTAATGACTGAACATAATAAAATGTATGTCCAAATGTTTTATATAAACCTGAATAATTTAAACAAATAAGCACTTAACAGGAGGAACTACTAATAGGAACATTACACTAATCTAGACTATTAAAAGGTCACTGTGTGATATTTAACAAAAACCCAATCAGCTAAAATTTTAAATTGCAAATAGAAACACCTGTAAAGGTTCCCGAGCCTTTAAATGGTCTCTCAGTCTAGTTAAATTACAGAAATAAATGTAATTTTGCACAGCATTCTAATTTTTACAGCTTCACATAATTGTGTCTTTTTAGTAGCATTTCTGTTGCTGGTAATCTAGTAATGGTTAAATAAATAAATAAATATCCTTTAAAATGACACTAGAAGAGGCACAAGCCTAGGACTTACATGTACTAACATGGGTCAGACCCAACCATAGAAGAGCTGAAGCTGGGTGGTAAACACACACAGGTAGTTCTAATAACACCTGAGCTCCATGACGTCTGAGACTGATGCATCAGTGTTACAGCGGGACTAAAGACATGATCAGGAACAGGTTACAGCTGGATGATCTAGGAAGGCAGAAGATCAGGACGTCTGAGCGGTGAACAGGTGAGCGGACCTTCGGGAAGTCCCGCTGTCATGCTAAGAAGGGCACGGCTGCAGACCCGCAGATTCGCTGCTGCAGCAACAAATCTGCGGGGGGTCTGCAGCCGTAGACTATTCATCACGTCTTCCTCGTTCTTCACGGGCCGTGATGCTCTTAAACATCTGCCTCTTTAGCTCCTGATCAGCTGACGACAGCTTCAACACACCGCACTGCTTAATGCACGCATTTCCTTACCAGTAACAGGAACAACGTTTTGATAAAAGAAGACGGTAATTAATTAGTTTGCTTGTTACAGAAAGACATATTTTTTATTAACGCGGTTATTTTAAACGGAGTTATTCCCGTTGGGTCTACAGCAGGCAGTGACTGAGACCGTGAGGGTCTCCGCCCACCCGGCCAATCATCATCGTGTTTGTAAGTGCGTTACCGACACCTCTCTGTCCCTGGCTGCAGCTGAAGTGTGGCGGTCAGAAAGCCTCACGCTGCTGCTCAACGTTCGACAAGCACATAGTAACGCACAGCGTTCCGTCCCCAGTAACGGTAACGGCGTTGCAACGGCGGGAAAAGTAATTAATTAGATTATTCCGTTACCTATAAAAGAACGCCGTTAGAAACGCCATTATACTTAAACGGCGTTACTCCCAACACTGTATATGGCTGTACTATGTTAGAATGGTGTTAGGAGGCATAAAAAACTTTTGCCAATTTGTTTTCCAAAGTACCAATCAGCCTGAGGCTAATTACAAGGGCCGGTGCCGCAGAAGGAAGACAGATGGAGCAGATATAAGCCTGTGTGGTTCAGTCTGCTGAGGAGTATGTCAGGATTCTCTGATAGGGATGAATAAAGTTTTGTTAACACTAGAACTCCCAGGAACCGTCAGTTTGGCGGCTGTCATTTTGGCCATTACATGCAGGCTGACGATGACGTTGTGGAGCAAAATGGTTCAGATGCATTATCAGGTAACTCTTTATGGATGTGTGATTCTAATAAAATGGTACGAAAATATAATTTTAATCCAAACCTTGAAAAGAAGTCTCTCTATTATTCGCTGTAAACAATAGAAATGTCAAACTGACAGCTTGTGGAAGACAAAGACAAAAACAGCTATATTTCTTTTGTGATACATTACTTTATGGTCATTATGAAGCAAAAATAAAATGACACATAAAAATAGGAAAAGCTAGGAAGCCAGGACAACATGAGATCCATCTAACTAAAGTTATTACATATCAAAATATGAAAACAGTCTAGGCTGCCTTGGGAGTTCTAGTGTTGAGAGAAAAAATTGTGTGGTCTGCATGTGTGTGAACCCTGGTGTTGACGGTAAACATATTTAGCACCCAACGTGGGGCTTCACACACACCTCCCCAGCAATTAGTGGCACCCACTCATAACAATATAACAGCCGGACCACAATGCGCCAGCAGCTCCAGGATGCTGCATGTCAATGGCTCTATCATGGGCAGGTGACACGCTGGTCCTAGAGTAGTTTGTGGAGGCGATGCTGAGCAGAACCAGGGAGTGGATCCGGTGTCACAGCCCCATGGACATAAAGGCTGCGGTGACCCTGGCCGAGGACCACCTGGCAGCCTAAGGATGCATGAAGATGCCAGGACGGCCAACCTTGGCGCTGAACTGACTTAGACCTTCCAGTGCTGGAGAGGGACCCAAAGGGACAATGGTGCGGCAAGAAGACAGCCAGCAGTGGTGAAAGTGTGGCGAGATAGGGCATGGATGTCAGGACTGCCCCATATTGGAGACTGACGGCAGGACCCAAGTGAGCAGACTGAGCAGAACGGGATAACAGGTCACTGGTCTGGGGTCAAGAGGTGCAGCGGACCTCAAGAGAGAGGTGGTCTTGACCCAACCGGCGCTGGGGGCCCAGGCAAAAGATGTGTGGTCTGTGTGTGTGTGTACTCCAGTGTAGCTACACACGCTTTTAGTTTGCACAACTTAATGGTACTTAGGAATCTCTGATGTGGGCATTTAACTTTCATAATGATATCAGACACGATAGAAATGTGCTTTCACGGTGAGCTAATGTGTTTGTGAACCCTGTCAGATGGCTGACCAGTGGTGAAACAAAATATGTTGGTTGTAATTGGCTTGCAGATAACTCATCAGATTAATTTCATGCATTTTTTTGAAATCCCACAGACTTGGCATGCATGCAATCACAGCTGTTAGTTCTGCATATTGTACACCTCTCACGTAACTCTGACAAGCATGAGATGTGCAGAGGGCTGACATTTGAAGTTTGCATACATGTATATGAATGGTCTGTCAGTGTTATCTTGAAAACGCTGCTCCTACGAATGTATCCACCATCTTGCCCTCCCATACCTGTCTGATCGTGTCAAATATAAAACAGGTCAAGTTTCTAACCCAACAATCACCAAGTTCAATGCTCTAGTTTAAAGTTTAAAAAAACTATTAAGCGTTACTTTTAATATGTAATTTTCCCTGAGGAAGTGTTTTAAGATCGTGTGTGTATGTTTGCTTGCACGTGTGTGTGTGTGTGTGTGTGTGTGTGTGTGTGTGTGTGTGTGTGTGTGTGTGTGTGTATGTGTGTACGCATGCACGCACGTTAGAATGACTGGATTGTGTTCAATCAAGTGCTAAATGAACCACAAGGAGGATTTTAATAATATTAGAAAGTAATCCCTGAATCATCATCACCACTATGGCCATGTCCTAATGTGCGTACTTGTCCGTACTTAAGCATCATCAACGATGACCCAAGTACTGTTCCAGTCCTTAAGTATGTATCGTGGCAAGTTCACTCAATGTTTCCGGATGTGTTCTTGCTCCATCCATTGTATCGAGGATGCATTAATGCATCCAACTTCGAACTTGGGACAGCAAAATATACCACAATGCATTGCATCCCAAACCGTACTCCAAATGTCAGAAGAAAAAGCTCACAACTGTAGCGTTTTATATCAGAAATATAAATAAAGAATGTAAAGTTGTTTGTTATTGCAAATAATCATGTGTAACTTGTAAAAGCTGTTGCTGCGTGTATTTGGGTTTTACACTTCACAATACCTCAAAATGCTAATTAGCTAACCCACTACCAAAATAAAAGCAGCGTATCTCTGTTTTGATGAAAAATAAATGTGTATTCATTTAACAGCGGAAATGCTGGTATTTTATCAGTTTTGATCAAAAGTGGACCATCAGAGCTTTGTTTGTCCTTTTGGACATGTGAAAGCACTTTATAAAGTTGATTTGATATAGAATGCAAAAAAACGTTCTTGTTGTTATTTTGTGGAACAAGCTAGACTTACTGTTATGTCAGGTTGTTTGTTTAACTCTTGTATCCATGACGCAACAGAGTGCGGTTATGTTCCAAATGCCGTCCTCATCCTTAGTAGAATGGATGAGGACGGTAGAATTTTCAGGTAGACTTTTCAGGTGTCCTTGCCAAGAACATGCTTGTCTAGTACACAAGAACATACTAGTGTTGTCGAGTATTGAGAAACGGCCTGTAACTATTGGAGTCAACTGAATCCAAAATGGCTGCCAGAGCTGGTTAATCTTAAAAACAAACAAAACTGTTAGCTGAGAATCATAATGGTTGGTAGTCATTTCCAACTTGTAATGTGTGTAATAATTTGTTTCAATAGACCTTCGTCTTCGTCTTCCTCCGCTTATCCGGGTCCGGGTCGCGGGGGCAGCATGCCAATTAGGGAGCTCCAGGCCGTCCTCTCCCCGGCCTTGTCCACCAGCTCCTCCGGCAGGACCCCAAGGCGTTCCCGGACCAGATTGGAAATGTAACCTCTCCAACGTGTCCTGGGTCGACCCGGGGGCCTTCTGCCGGCAGGACATGCCCGAAACACCTCCCCGGGGAGGCGTCCAGGGGGCATCCTAACCAGATGCCCAAACCACCTCAACTGGCTCCTTTCGATCCGGAGGAGCAGCGGTTCTACTCCGAGTCCCTCCCGAATGTCCGAGCTCCTCACCCTATCTCTAAGGCTGAGCCCGGCCACCCTACGGAGGAAACTCATTTCGGCCGCTTGTATCCGCGATCTCGTTCTTTCGGTCATTACCCAAAGCTCATGACCATAGGTGAGGATTGGGACATAGATCGACCGGTAAATCGAGAGCCTGGCTTTCTGGCTCAGCTCCCTCTTCCCCACGACAGATCGGCTCAGCGTCCGCATCACTGCAGACGCCGAACCAATCCGCCTGTCGATCTCCCGATCCCTCCTACCCTCACACGTGAACAAGACCCCGAGATACTTAAACTTCTCCACTTGAGGTAGGACCTCTCCCCCGACCCGGAGGTGGCAAGCCACCCTTTTCCGGTCGAGAACCATGGTCTCAGATTTGGAGGTGCTGATCCTCATCCCAGCCGCTTCACATTCGGCCGCGAACCTACCCAGCAAGAGCTGAAGGTTCAGAGCTGGATGAAGCTAGGAGGACCACATCATCCGCAAAAAGCAGAGACGAGATTCTCCTGCCACCAAACTCGACACACTCCACACCACGGCTGCGTCTAGAAATTCTGTCCATAAAAGTGATGAACAGAACCGGTGACAAAGGGCAGCCCTGGCGGAGTCCAACCCTCACTGGGAACAGGTCCGACTTACTACCGGCTATGCGGACCAAACTCACGCTCCTCTGGTAAAGGGACTGAATGGCCCTTAACAGAAAGCTACCCACCCCATACTCCTGGAGCGTCCCCCACAGGGTGCCCCTGGGGACACGGTTTCAATAGACCTTTACTCTAAACTGTGCGTAAGGTTTAACATTTGATGACTCATACAAATCGTTTGGTGTTTATTCAAATCTATCCGAGGTGTAAGAAAACACCACAAATTTCACCACATTTTTATTTAACTGATACAAATTCAAAATTGACAAGTTTTGAAGGCATTGTTTCACTTTAAAATGGATTTTTCAGCTTAATGGTTACTCATTGGTTACCATGAAAGCAATGGTATTGGTTCTGGTCTATAGGGCCTTACATTGGCAAGCACCATCATACATTGGTTATCATCTCAGTCCCTACACCCCCAGCAGGTCCCTGAGGTCTAGTGACCAAAGCCTACTGGTTGTGCAGCGCACCAGGCAAAAGACCAAAAGTGACAGATCATTTGCTGCTGTGGCCCCAGACTCTGGACCTCTCTCCCCCTGAGATCAGTGGACTCAGTGGTCTCCTTTAAAAAGCAGCTGAAAAGTCACCTGTTCAAGCTGGTTTTGGTGTGACCTTCATCACCCTTCCCTCTATTCTACCTTCCTCAGGATCCACCGATTTCCCTCTTTCCTATTCACTCTCTCTTTCTTTACATTGTTTAATCACTATTGTCTATTTTTTGCTCATTTTAAATATATGTTTAATCATTTTCTAAATTATTTTTTTTATTTTACATTTTTTGTTTTTGTGAAGCACCTCGTGATTTTTATCTTGAAAGGCACTGTAGAAAATATATTTTCTTCTTTGCAAAACTGTTCTGATTCTGTGACTTCTGAGAAAACATTTTCAACCTGTAGAAGATAAATCTACATCTTCACAGAAACAATAAGAAAAATAATGCTTTTTGCACATTGTGTAAGATTGGTTTTTTACTCCTCTGCCCTTCTGAAATAGATTTTTGAAACTTTTAGTGTTTTGCCATCCAGATCCAGGTGTTAATGCATGCAATGCCTGCAGCAGAATCATATTAATAGTACAGGTGATTTGTGCTTCCAGTGAGACCTTTAAATGGAAATCAGTAGATTTAAATGATTATAAAAATACTGTGTGCATAGCTGCCCATCATGACTACATATTTTAATGTGTTCTTTTGACTTTTACAGAGGTGATTCTTGGATAGAGAAGAAGAGTGTGACCAACAGGAAAAAGTCTTCCTTGGAATCGGTTGGTTGGTTTAATGCATAGAGTTGAGATTTTGGTCAAAGGTTTTGCTTTGAATAAACACATTTGCTAAATGTATAAATATGAACATGAAATCTGGTTGCTAGCAGGGTTGGACATCTCTCTGTGATAGGCAATTCAATATAAATCTAGATGCACAGGTTCTGATTCCATTCAAAAGCAATAACCTTTTATTACAGACAGATTTGAATCGATTCAGTTAGAATTGAATCAAATCAATTAAAGTTGTACCTAATGGGTCAATGATTCAAGCCCAAAACTTTGTTTCAGTAACATTATTCTGCATTCAATTCAATGTGTGAAGTTTACTAATAAATGCAAATATGGACAAAACAATGACTGTCAAGGGCGTAGGAACCGGGGGGGACGGGTGGGACGTGTCCCCTCCAATATTGGACAAACGCGCATTTGTCCCCCCCAATAACATGGAGAAGAAAAAGATGGATTTTGAAATATTTGACTCGCGAGCTTTTATTTTGAAAGACACCGCGGACTTCTCTCCGACACAGCCCCTCCCCTCAGGGAGTTAGACAGGCTGAGGCTGTGTCTCAATTCAGGGTCTGCATCCTACGTCGGCCGGATTCGTCGGCCGGTTACGTCACAGCGCCGCGACTAGGCCTGTCCCAATTCGAAGACTCCTTCAAATGCGGTCGACGAATACGGCCTTCTTTTTCGCCTGAATGAAGGATGGGTCGGGTGTATCCTTCAATAGGTAACATTTCCCAAGATGCCTTGCGGGCCGGCCAGCAGAAAAACTTAAAAACAATGGCGGACAGTGAAGCGGGAGCTGTCGGAGAGGATTGCGCATATAAATGTCAGTATAAACGGAAAACTGTTAGGTTAAGGACTTTTTGTGATACATGAACGTTATTTTAGTTAGAAATGTAACAGTAAAAGTGCTTGTATTGCGGTCTCGGCTCGTATGTTCGGCCGCGCTCGGTGTCGTACTTCTCCCGCTACGTTTTCCCCCTGATTTTAATAGGAGTTTGTATTTTAGGAACAAAAGAGAAAACCAGGGAATCTATTAAGCTTAGGGTGGAGACGGACCACATGATCACCGGAGCAAAGTATTCGGCGGCTGTGGCATGGAGGTACAATAACATCTCATATTTTAAAAACTCGTTTGAGTTTATTTTTTCTGCGAAAACCTGAAAGGAATAACCCGTTGTCCTCTTTTCTCTTCCTGTTTCTTTTCTTACATGTTTGTTAAGACTATGCTGGAGAAAATGGGCATCCAGGGGAAGGTGCCAGCGATGACCAGCTTCTGGAGCTGATCAGGGAGGACATGAGGCTGCAGAGGGAGGCAGAGCAGCAGAGGGCCCAGGAGAGAAGGGAGAACTTTGACAGCTTTTTACTTTGCTAGAAAAAAATGGTTAATAAAGATTAAACATGTACATATAAAAGAAATTTCTAAATAAAATCAGTTCTGCATTAAACTCTTGAATTTTATTTTTGTTTACAAATGTGAATTGTTTAATATTACAGGGTATCCGCTGGGTCTTAAAGTCTTAAAAGGTGATAAATCGGTTTTGGTCAAATTAAGACCCTTAGAAAGTATTAAAAACTATTATCACATCTTTGCTAAGGCTCAGCTTGTCGAAAGTATTTTCTCTGAATTAGCTCTCCAACAGTCAAGGAAATGATTAACCCCCAGAGACCCACGGTTGTAACATTACAACATCAGATTTAAGTCCACAAAAATAAACCTTCCCCATTTTTTTTCTTTTTAAAACCACATTTACATTGCTAATAGGTCCTATTGTTCAGTTCTGCAACACTATTGACTGTTAAAATGTGTAAATAGGCCCGTTTATCTGGCCTCCTAGAACAACATGTGAAAGGTTAAAAAAAGATTTTGCAGTTGTTTTCTAAATTTGGGTTTCTGGGGGTTAAAAAGCTAAATAAAACATCGAGCTCCATCGTTTAAAGTTCCTTCTCCCTTCTGCCCAGCGGTTCCACGGTTGCTAGGCGACGGAACGTTCGCGGAGGGAGTTCATGAAGGCTAGGCCTGTCCAAATTCACAGCCGTTAACATCCGGTCTACCCGGCCGACGGAGGACGCAGCCCACGTCGGCCGGGTGGGCTGGGTCCTTCGAAGGATGCAGACCCTGAATTGAGACACAGCCTGAGTGAAGCAGGACCCTTCTCGGAGTCGGAGCCAGGGCAGACACAGGTGTCGGAGAGACGGCAGCAGCTCAGCGAGTTCTTCTCATGGGCAAAAAAATAAAGAAAGGAATTGTGAGTTGGTAATAATTTAGTCCAAGAGTATAATTGTATTTCTGGTCAGACGCTAAAATGGCTGACTAGCGTAAACATCTTGCTAGTTAGCGTTAAACATTAAACAACACTACTAGTCAACAAAAAATGGCAAATTTAACAGTAACAGACAAAAACCATTTGACACGAAATAAATAAAAAAAGTAGAATCTCCACATAAAAATGGAGTTTGTAAGTGTGATAGTTGCTTGTTTGTGACATTCTCATCACATTTCATTTTTAAACCTTATTCATGTCACTTTTTTCATATAAGAGACCAGAGGAAGTTCAGCAGGAAATGATGAAGAAGGTGAGACAGGCAGCGCCAGACCTGCTGAGGGTGAGACAGGGAGCACCAGACCTGCTGAGGTGCAGATAGGTGCTACAGTGGAGTGAGATTTTAGATGGTTGATGATGAGAGGAAGATTCGAGCATGATAACAAGTGAGCACGACTAAATAATACTATAACAACCATGATTTTAATATTGCACTAGTCGTTCAACAGTATTTTTACTCCTTATTCCTGGCTACTGTTTTTTTTATTAGAGATCAGATGAAGTTCAGCAGGAACCAGTTGAGGGTGAGACAGGGAGAGCCAGACCTGCTGAGAGTGAGACAGGGAGAGCCAGACCTGCTGAGGGTGAGACAAGGAGCACCAGACCTGCTGAGGGTGAGACAGGGAGTGCCAGACCTGCTGAGGGTGAGACAGGGAGCGCCAGACCTGCTGAGAGTGAGACAGGGAGCACCAGACCTGCTGAGGTGCAGGTAGGTGCTACAGTGAAGAATGAGATGGTTTTAGGTTACTGATAAGAGGAAGATTTGAATGTAATAATAAGTTAACACAGTTAAATATATGTAATTCCATAACAAGTAGGACTGGGCAGTACGGTTTAAGAATAAATTACATTGTGTATACACTCCCTTAGAAATATCAGAAAAATAAGTGTTAAACTCTGCTTTCTGGTGCATTTAGACTGCAATTTTGGCCACTGTTTCTTTTGTCCATCTGAAAATTAATGTAGTTCCAGCTGCTGTAAGTGAATTATTTCTTTTTTCATTCTGTCAGAAACAAACAGATTTTTCTGATTGTTTGTCAGCATTGTTGGCTGATGTAGTTTAAAATATTCTGATGAGAGTCAGATCAATTCAGACTGAATATTCACAGTTTTAGTCTTGTATTAAATCTGTTTACACATCTCTACCCATAGGAATAAGATAATATATCCTACATTCATATTATTAAAATATATCCTACATTCATATTATTAAATAAAAATAAAACACTACTGACACATAAACAGCTTTTTTATAATTAAAACGTCCACGTTGGCCGGTAATCACCTGGATCCGGCTAATGGGGAGTAAGTAAGTAAAAGTTTATTTATAGAGCGCCTTTCACAGACATAAATCACAAAGCGCGGTACAACATGATAAAGATCAGGGCAAATAAAAAACATCAGAAAAACAATAGCAGTGTTAAACGTAGAAAATAAAATCATGAGTATAAACAAAGTAAAGGTGTGAACCCAAACAAAGCCATCTTTTTGATTATTTAGGGAGGGAACGCCTGGATAAAAAGGTGAGTTTTTAGATGATTTTTAAAGACCTCTACAGTGTTAGAGAGACGGAGATTTGAAAGTAGACTGTTCCAAAGTCTGGGTGCAATAGTCTGAAAGGCCCTGTCCCCTTTGGTTTTCAGTCTGGTTCGAGGAACAGCCAGGAGGTTTTCAGATGTGGATCTAAGGTTCCGTGAGGTGGTGTGTGGGGATAAAAGCTCAGATAGGTAGCTTGGAGCCTGGTTGTTAAGAGCTCTATAGGTCAGGACTAAAACTTTAAACTGAATTCTATATTCTACCGGGAGCCAGTGGAGGGACTGTAAAACTGGAGTGATGTGAGCTCGTCTGCTGGATTTGGTTAAGAGTCTGGCTGCTGCATTTTGGATGGCTTGAAGGCGTGTGAGGGAGGTTTTGCTGAGACCAGTAAAAAGAGCGTTACAGTAGTCTAAGCGTGATGACACAAAGGCATGGATGATTTTTTCCAGATCTGCAGTAGAAACCAGTTTACGGACTTTTGAAATGTTTCTCAGTTGAAAGAAACAAGAGCGGGAAAGGGTTTTGACGTGTGAGTCTAAACTTAAAGCTGGATCAAAAATAACTCCTAGGGTTCTAATGTTGGCCTTGGCTGATGGGCAAAAAGAGGCGATTTATTGCTCGATTTTTGGCTGAAGTTCCGGGGGTGCAGCGATCAGGGTCTCTGTCTTGTTAGCATTGAGGACAAGAAAGTTGCTGGACAGCCAGTTACTGATCTGGGTCAGGCAGAGTACAAGTGTGGCCAGCCTGTCCAACTGGTGTGGTATAAAGGACATATAGAGCTGTATATCATCAGCGTAGATGTGGTAGGAGATGTCTGGGAAAGACTGAATGATGCCAGTAGGGGCGTCGGACTGGGGGGGGGGGGGGGGGGGGGGAGGGTACCGTTTACCCAGGGCCCACTGCAGGGAGGGGCCCTGAGACAGCTTTGAATAAAAATGTTTTATTGTTGTTGTTTTTTCCCCCCAACTTACTTAATGTCTTAATGAACTTCCCTTTACCTGGATAAAGAGGTTAAGAAACAGAATTTCGCCTTAAAAATAATAACTGAATAATCTCTGAGGCATCTATCACCCCTTAAAAATGTGCTAAGTGGTTTAGTCCACACCAGCGGCCAGGGGCTGCACGGCCGCATGTACAGCTATGAGACATCGCAGATGCCGACAGCCAGAGCTGAAGGCAGGAGAGTCAGGCATGCTTTTTCCCAAGAAAGGGAAATCTGGCTTCCAGAAAAGAAAAGAAGGAGAAGGAGGAAAAGTTAATTGAACAGAAGCAAGTAGAAGGATGGTGAGCAGCAGCAGAACACAGTTTTAGCTGATATTAGCTAGCTCTCAGAAGCTGCATTCATGTTAGGTGTTCAGTGTTAAACGCCTTTAGTTTCACCATCAAGATCAAATATAAATTAATTAGTGTTATCAGTGATAACACTAATTAATTAATATATATATTAATCAGAATTATTATCGTGGGCGGCCGCCGCCAATTAATTTGCGGACCTCGCAGTAAAAACAGGTTCACTCTGTGTGGCTATTTCAGCTCCTTCCCAGTCATGGACCAGGACAAACTCGGTATCGATGGATTCGTGGTACTCTCAGGAATGAGAAGCTGCCATTGCTTTTCGTATAGCATGATGACACTGGTGTTAGAGGATTGTTATTGACTTGGTTAGATATTTTAAGCCTATTTTTAATTTCTTTATATTTGATCTTGAAAATGGACAATCTTATAATTTGGCTGATAATGCAGGGATTATAAAATTTAGAGTACATTACATTCACAGAGAGAACCTGGTTTATTTCATGTCATATGTATTTAATATATCAATATATATCAGCAAAGCTTAACACCATGAACCATGACAGACATGACCGAAGAGCAGATGAAGATATCATGCCAGGCACTGATGAGAAAATATTACAAGGATCTCACAGCTGAATTTGAGAATGAGATGCTACACCTGAGAACAATATATGGTGCCACATTTCCACACATTCTGTCTCCTCTTGAGCTGCTTAATGCCATACAGGATGCAATTACAGAGCATTTCTGGAGAAGTTTGTATTAAACTGAGGATTTTTTGCACACTACCTGTGACTGTTGTTGGGGGTGAACGGGCTTTTAGCAAACTGAAACTGGTGAAAAATTATTTGAGATCAACAATGTCCCAGGATAGACTGAACAGCCTAGCTCTTCTGTCTATTGAAAGCCAATTAGCCAAAGGATTGGACTTTAAAGATCTCATAAGTGATTTTGCTAACATGAAGACCCGTCAGTGGGCATTTACTGGAAAATAAATTCCAGGATTTTTGTTTGAACACGTTGGCAAATAAAAATAATTATGTGTGAAGTCTGGGCATTTCACTTTTATTATGCTGGCATTTTTATTTGCTCAATATAGAGGTTAAACTAAGATCATATTTATTATCTTGTCTTATAGCATGACAAAAAATGTGTAAGAGAGATATTAAGTAATTGAGCATGGGGGCCCACCTAGAAGACTTGTACCTAGGGCCCAGAATTCAGTGCTACGCCCCTGGATGCCAGCTAGGGGAAGAATATAGAATGCGAATAGTAGAGGCCCTAGAACTGAACCTTGTGGGACCCCGCATCTTAGAGAGGCAGTATCTGAAGAGAAGGTTTCGGACTTCACTGTGAATGTTCTGTTGGTGAGATAAGAAGAGAGCCAATCTAGAGCAGAACCTGAAATCCCAGCCAGGGCCTTTAACCTGTTTAGTAGAACGTTGTGGTCTACAGTGTCAAAAGGAGCCTAAGTCTCCTCCCCTTCTGGCTGGCTCATGGGTCCCCGATCAAAAAAAAAAAAACAGAATGTTAGTGAACTGGGCTATAAAAGTTATTTTCTTGTCTTTCTGGGCTTTGCCTTACGCCCTGAATCATATCTGTCAGACTTTTCTAATCCTAGAGTTTCACCGTCTATCAGATTTTCTATCAGAAGCTAATGCAGGAGATAGAGGCAGGAGACTTTGTTCATGTTCAGCCTGCATGAAACACTCAGCGACACGTTAGAATCAGAAATAATCATTTAATGTATTTTTTTCAGTGAAGTTGACCTACCGTATATATTGACAACAGATTTGTTAGATTTCCAAAATGTGTCCCCCCCAATATTAAACTCGTTCCTACGCCCTTGATGACTGTGTTCGTGAGACCAAACATCCTAAAGCCTGGGGCACACTGAAGCAGTCATTTTAAAAAGCTACATGGGGAGCGCAGCGTCGCTGCGCCAGTTATATTTCAAGTGCCATGTCGCGGCTATTTACAACAAGGTGCAGTACTTTGCAGCAGGCATTACGACACGGAACAACTTTATGGCAGAAACCCAACTGCAGTATTAATAACTTTAAAGTACTATTGATCTTCAAATATTCCAATAAATAGCATACCCATTTTTAATGAATTAGTCTCACAAAACACGACAGCAAGTCTGATCATGTAAAAACATGAGAGTCGCTTTTCGCTTCCTGTTCTCAAAGCCCGCACAATGTGACTATCGTGAAACTTTCCAAGCAGCACATAGCGGCGCTTCCTGTGTGACCATTTGATTTCCCAAAACCACCGTGCCTGTCTCCAGTGTACCTTAGGCTTTAAAGTACTGCCCTTAAAAGGCTTTCATCATGATTTTTTCAAAGAAAAAGGAAACATTGCACCCACTGAGAACAAGTTTGAAAGAAGACAGCCTGCAGTAATGATGCTTGGTCAGTTTAGGTACAGTCTGACCTTTCAACATCTATTCAACATCTGGTCAGAAAGGAGACACAACACTGGATGTGTTCCCTTTAAATGAGCCTGCCTTCATACCAGTTGGGACTCACAGACTCTGCAAGTCTGAAAGATAAACAATAGCTTTCCTTCCCAAGGTCCCATCTGGCTGCCTCCACAGAAAGAAGAACTCCAGCTCGATTCAATTGCTAAATTCGAGGATGATTTCCAAAATCAAAATGAACTTCTTTCATGACTTATAATCTAGATAATCATTAAATAAGCATTTGTTTATTACTACTTATAATAATTATAGTATAATGAAATGCTTCATTAATCTGTGCTCACTGAATGGATGTTATGTTTATGTCTACAGAGACTGCCATGAGTTCATGTTTATACGACGAGGTCCTCACACCTGCATTCACACAATAACAAGTGCGGCTAAGTTAAACTCCAGCACATAGAGACTTTTAAACCAGTCAGAACATCCTGTATCAAGAAGGCGTGTTTCTGAGTTGTTTTGGTAGCATCTCTCAAACTTGTCAGCCTTTGATTGGCTGTGCAAATCATAACACCAAAACCTTAAAACTGGATCATCCTGAGTGATTCGACAGTTCTAGAGAATCGCTCAGACCGGCCATCTGTAGTAAACCTCTTTAACCATCAAAGATTTTGACACGTCGTCAAAACCTTTTTGCACCTGCAAAGCAGAAGAGCAAACAGTTCCTGCAGAAAAAAAGCTGATATTGTTAAGAGTCCATCAGACACACGGTTCCATCCAGCTGTTGTGACCCGAGACATCTCTGGACTGAAGAGTCAGTACCACGGTATTCTACAGCCCTCCGGTGCCAGAGGTCAGCCGACCCCTGCGACTTTCGGATCCACCAAGAGGGTCTCTCCAAAACGGGTGAAGAAGACATGACAGATTGCGTCTGATGTTCTTCTGATGTGAACAACTTTATAGCTTAGAGCAAACCAAATTCTTTTCACCAGAACTCAGCTTATTTTGATAAGAAAGCTCTGACTGACATTGCATTCACACATAGGTTCCTTCATCACATTTAGTTACATCCACTCACAGTAAATGCTTAGTTAATTAGTCATGTTTTAATTGTTTGTAAAATAAATCCTCACTTTTATAAATCTGACTCTTTCTTGAAATAACACGAAGTGTGGATGATCACTGAAAAAGCAAAGAACCTAGATCTTCTGAATTAAATCCTAGAATCTTCTAATAATATAAAAAATAAAGACCTAGCAGGTAATATTTTATATTTAAATAGAATATTACATCTTCCTGGTCATAACAAATAAAAATCGATTTGCCTACGCTACACACATAAAAAAACCTTAGATATCATTTTACTGTTGAGAGTTTTAGCTAGGGTCATAAAAGTTTAAAATGTGCTTTAGAATGGTCAGATGTACTTAGTGGTTTATTATTATTATTAACAACAACAATAATAAAAAAGTTGTTGAGTTTTTGCCATAAAGCCGTTCTGCGGTGTAATATTTGTAAAATACTCCACAATGTCGTAAACAGCCGCAGAGCTTGAGATAGAACTGGTGCCCATCTTCAGTGGCTAGGCGGGGTGGTAATCGGACTCTAGATACCCAGATCAGATGTAGGAGGGGACATTTGTTATTCATTTCCCAAAGCCAGCTTAGGCCAGTAACAACAAGAAACAGCTGTAAAGGGCAAGCACCATGCACTCTGTTTGTGTTTTTTCAATTGGCAAATGCAGTTTATAACACCCAGCAGCACTTGTGCAGTGACGGCCACTGAAAAATTTACGATTGCTTCTGTGCATGAAAGGAGCTAAAGCTGCCTTGGTTCTGACTGGCTAAAAGCAACATGGCTATCACCAACTCCATTTGCTTTGCACTGTTGAAGTCTGATAGCTTGGCAAGCTCCATTGGCAGATCTCGGTCCATTGAAACAATCTCCGCATGTTACTGGACAACGAAATACGTGACATACTCACTGCAATGGATGTTGGTAAACGAGGCAGTCCACTGTTGAAGAAGGCGAAAATACATCAGTTTTTAAAATTCAAATTCAAATCAATTCAAATTCAAAAATACTTTTTTAATCCCAGAGGGAAATTAGAGTTTCAGTACACACAATTCTGAGATCAGACACACATACATAGACACATGACAAGAATTGGTGACTGTGGTTATTCGCAACCCGAGTCGCGCTACCGTAATAGAACAAGAGGGTTTATATGAGCATAGAGTCAGGGGGAGGGGAAAAAGGCACTTTAGAGCTACCTTCCACAGAGAGGGCAGCTTTGCTATGCAAAAAAACACCTCAGACAGACATGCACACAGACTTCAGACATTACACAACATAAGTGTCCACTAGGTGGGGAGGTAGGGTTGGGACTCTCCTCACTTCAGTGCGCGCAGCCGCATGGGGCAGCACTCATCACCTCCGTTTGGACAGGGGAGGGAGATAATGGGTTAGAGCAGGGATTCCCTAAGTGTGGTTCGCACACCTCTGGGGATGCGCAAGGTGAAAAGTGTAATGGCTGCGGAGCTCAGAGAAGTCTGTCATATGTCACCATTAGCGTAGCCAGAAACTCATTTGTGGGTGGGCCAAAGAAAAAGTAAGTGGGCCCAATGAATGTAATTGAAACAAGTATATTTTGCGCGCGCGTGTGTGTCCTCCACATGTGACCTAGCTTCCTAATAACAATGTGCCGACCTTCAGCGCTCTGGCCTGCGCACGCCGATATGTTCCGTATCATTTTTAACGATGTTGGAGAAATCTGAAGGTGGCGAGTCATTCTGGCAGATTGTAATTAACACCCTGTCTCATGCAGGTGTTCTGACATTGTAAACCTCACACACAGAACATTGTGGATGTAACAAAATAAATCAAGAAATGATTACCATCTGAGCATTTTAGCATTATTATAATATTATATTAGCACACTGACTGTGGGACAGCATTCTAACAGCGTGCTGAAGATCTGAAGTTCAGAGTGCATCTGTCAGAGGTCAGAGGCGTTCCAGCGGAACCACGGCTCACGGGTGCACAAGTGAGCACATCAGTGCTGGGCAGAAGTAATTTTACAACATTGGTTTAAATAGCGCCAATCACGAGATGCGGTGACTTGAGCGGCTCATGGAGCTGTGCCACACACACACACACACACACACACACACACACACACACACACACACACACACACACACACACACACACACATGCACACACACACAGTTTCAATAAGCACACACGCCGCGCAGTCAGACTGAAGGCAGAAATGAGCGCTGCCTCTGCCGTGATAAAAAACTTTTAAGAGTTTTTATAACAACATTTTTCATTCAAGGTCAAATTAAGATATTAGCTTCTATTTTGGGATGTCGTATGAAATTCGAGTCCGCTTCAGCCAGTGGAGCCAGTCATGAACCTGACCACAACTCATGTTACTGCAGCATTTGTTATTCCAGTCCGCGTGGCAGCGGATCGCAGATTCAGCCACAACATAAAACAGTGATGTCGGTCTGAGGCAAAAGTGAACCTCGTGGCTATATCTTTTCCATATTTTCTCCTATAGTCATTTGATTACGCAAAAGTAGGTGATCAGTTCAGGTTTACGCAGAGCAGAAGGAAGGAGAGCGCTCTGGTCACGGGTTAAACGTTCCATGCGAAAACCGTTAAATTGCATTGTTTATGTGCTACCTGGGCACTCTAAATATTTATTTAAAATTAAATCAAAGGAAATTGTAATGGTATTGAATGTTTATTAATTAGGGCCTACTATTTAAAAAATGAAAGTGATGGGGAAAAAGGTCGATCATATTTTTTTAACCCTGTCTGTTGAGTGACTGTTTAGCTTGACGTCTGATATATATATATATATATATATATATATATATATATATATATATATATATATATATATATATATATATAGTCATGGCCTGATGTGGGGGCTGGGAGGTGCGTCAACATGGTCGGGACATAGAAGGGGGTGCGCAGCTAAATAAGTTCAGGAACCGCTGGGTTTGAGAGCACAGTGACTCCTAGATATGGTTCCACGGCCTTAACCGGTCACAGTCCCACCCAGGCTGGGATAGGGAGAAAGAGTTTCCATAGCTACTACTGCATTCCACATTTCTTCTGAGGGGGGAGTTTCAGCCTCACAGGCTCCAAGGGCATCACATTCAGATAAAAAATTGTTTTGGGGACAGATAGAGACAATTTCCTCTCTGCCTTAGTGTTCTGGTGGTCTATACCCCCTCTAGATCCAATAATGGCGTAATTAATCAATCCCAATTCATGTTGATCCATCCACTCGCTCCTTGACGGTTTCAACCTTTTGTGCCAGAGCCTGAATCTCAGCCAAAGTTCCAAGCTTACGACTCATCTTGACAATCATATGAGTTTGTGCATTCACAGCACGATGCCTTCCATCCCTGAGCTCCAGGATTGAGCCACCATTCCTCGAAAGCTCATTAATTTTCCCGTAAGCCAGGTAACTGCTCAGCCAAACAGCAGGAATCCCGACACCAAAACGGCGAATATCTAAACATCTTCAGAATCCTCTACAGACAGTTGAGAGAGGCATATCAGGTTCCACTTTTTCCAGGAATCCACGATATACCCAGCTGGCTCTGTCCCAGAGGGGCATCCAGGAGCCCCTTCTCCCTTCTCATCGTTGAAAAAATTGTGTCAGTCGCATTGAGAGACCAACTGACCAGATCCATTTTTAATAATTTCCAGTTTCCAGAAAAAATGCTGAAAGCGCTGTGCTCAGACAGGACAAAGCGCCTTGGGATAAGGAGGCAGGGAGAGGAGAAAAAAGCGTCTGTACTCTCCAAGAGCTGGAAGAAGAAGAATAAGGGCTTAAATATGTCTGTCTGTTCCTGATTCTAATAAAGCCCAAGTCCAAATAGTCCAAAATTGATGTAAAAGCTGTTTCAAACGAGCTGTCACCATCTTGTTCCACTCCATCACATCATCTCGCTCACCAGATGAATAGAAGGGCCTTATTGGCCCTCAATGCTGATAGAGCACTGTGATTGGCCCACAAAGTGGATTGAGCACTGTGATTGGCCCACCATTGTGGAGCAATTTATAAATGAAGAAAAAAATTAGCAAGAGTATGGTTATTATGTTTTCAATGGAATGTTGATATTAGTGGGAAAGTATTTCAAAATAAACATAAATAGATCTAACAGTATTACTGGTACTGTTCTCATTTTGTTGTGGAAATTTAGTTGAAATTTTAAATGAAAACTCAGATTAACTGGTTAAATCTGCACATTTTTATTGAATTTGATTTACATTTTAAAAAAGGATTTCACCGTTTTACAATTATTGTAGCTAAAGTTACTCTGCCACTGTAGAAGGTCCAAAGAGCCTGTTAACTTGGAACAGAGAAACAGTATGAAAGCTTATGCTGATAATAATAATAATAATAATAATAATAATACTGGTGATGATGATGATTATTATGTATGTGTAACAGTGATATTGAAAAGCAGGACAATATTTTCAGCTATGTCTGTACTTCATTTTCTTGCATTGGAATTTCA